>NW_012110386.1:130623-137819 GCF_000951045.1 Mandrillus leucophaeus | reverse complement strand
CACACACTGGGGCCTGCGGGGGGTGGGGGCTAGGGGAGGGACAACATTAGGAGAAATATCTAATGTAGGCGACGGGTTGATGGGTGCAGCAAACCACCATGGCACATATATACCTATGTAACAAAACTGCACGTTCTGCACATGTAACCTAGAACTTGAAGTATAATAATTTTTTAAAAATTGGGGGATGGTGTTTTTCTCTGCCCTTGAGTAGTGTGCTCACATATCTGCACCCATCGGTGCTCTGCTGAAGCCTTGAGTGGGGACTCTGTAGCCCTCCAGAGTCCTAATCTGACCCTCTTCTCTCAGGCCCTGTACCCTGCTATTCTAGTCTCCTTGGCCTCCCCAGACTTCCAGCTCCCTCCCCTCAACTTAACCTCTACCTTGTTTCTCCTTCCTTGTGCTACAGTCTGGAAAATTCCTCAAGCCGAGGCAATCATAGGGCTTACCCTGTTGTTGCCTATCTCTTAGGGATCCCTGTCACTTGTTGCCTGTTGTCCAATGTGTTGAAAACTTGTTTCATACATGTTGTCCAGTTTGTGGTTGTTTCAGGAAGAAAAGAATTAACAACGGGACATTGATTACACAGAAAACATTATAGGAGGAAAAGAATTAACAACGGGACATTGACTACACAGAAAACATTATAATCTGTCTCTTATACACATCTAGATGTGTATAAGAGACAGGGTCAAATATGTTGGGACATACTGTGGGGTCGTGTCTGCCCCTTGGAGAGGCGTGATGCATAGGCTTTGAAAAATCATACAAAGCAGTTCATAAACTCACTTGACCAAAAGTATTTTTTAACACCTTTCATTAATATTCTTTTGCAGAACTAATATACTATGGAAGTCAACTTGGGAAACAATGCAGAACAGATACATTGGGATATGCACATATAAATAATTATAATTCTTTTCTTTCAGCTCTTGGGATCAGATACAAAATGAAAAGAAAAATAGTTCCTCTTCGTTCTCCTTTCTTATCTCCTAAAAACCCCCTCCCACCACTGCCACCAAATCTACATGTTCCATTCCTCTATCACACAATAAAATATATATAGGAAAAAATTTCAACCCACTTAGATGAAACATGAAACATAACAGAAAATTAACTCTCTAAAGAAAGAACACCTGTACTCCTGCCTATACACACACACACACACACACACACACATTTGTACCATCCCCACTGCTCCTTTGGGATTTGCTTGTTTATAGAAGATTATATTAGTCTTCTCAGGCTGCCATAACAAAATATCACAGACTGGGTAGCTTAAACAACAGAAATTTATTTCTTACAGTTCTGGAGTCTGGGAAGTCAGTCCACAATCAAGGTGCCAGCAGGGTAGATTTTATTCTGAAGCCTCTTTTCTTAGCTTGTAGGGGGCCAGCATCTCACTGTGTGCTCACAGGACCTCTTCTTCACGTGCCTACAAATCAAGGTCCCATCCTTATGATCATTTAACCTCAATTACTTCTTCCTAGACCCTGTCTTCAAATACAGTCACATCAGGGATTGGGGCTTTGACATAGGAATTTTTTTTCAGGGGGAACCTAGTTTTGTTTGTAACAATGATAGAGAATGTAATAATAACATCAAAGCAGGTTGTGTAGATGGTGACCCGAGATGATCTCTTGGAGGTAGATAGAATTCAATTTTTAAGACTAAAGGAAGAAACTTGGGCAAATTATCCACATTGCTGCCTCACATCCTTTTCACAAGTTGGGGCTGCAATAAAGGATTTCAATGGATCATAATAGCTATGTCTGAAAATGTTAATCCATTATGAGCAGAAACAAGGTGGAAATTTCATATTGAGATATAAGTAACTGGCCTGGTGTGGTGTCTCACATCTGTAATCCCAGGGCTTTGGGAGGTCAAAGTGGGGAGATCATTTGAAGCCAGGAGCTCGAGACCAGCCTGGGCAACACAGCAAGACACTGTCTCTAAAAAAAATAAAATTAGCCAGGTGTGGTGGCCTGCACCTGTAGTCCCAGCTACTGGAGAGGCTGAAGCAAGAGGATTGCTTGAACCCAGGAATTCAAGGTGTCAGTGAGCGATGACCATGCCAGGCACTCCAGCCTGGGCAACAAAGCAAGACCCTGTCTCAAAAAAAAAAAAAAAAAAAAAAAAAAAAGATGAACAATTGACACCTGTTCCTTTGAGCACTTCTTTGTGGCAGGGGTGGACGAGAAACCAGAAGTGGAGTGGAAGGAGAGTGAACTCTCCAAGGATAGACCTGCCTTCTGTGCACCAGTGAGGGATGGGGAGCGCTCCCCTGCCCAGGTGCCAATCATACTCTCTTATCTTCTTGTGGGTGGCCTGAACTAAGCCCAGTGACCATAACTTCTCCATCCATCTTTCCATCTCCCCTCAAACTCCAAGATAGCAGTGCGGGGGCACATGCAGCCTCTCCTCCAGCTTCACTGCCACCCACCCACCTGCAAGTGCAGCCAAGCCAGGCAGAGAGAGGAGGGAAGGGCATGTGAGCTGGGAAAGGGCACAGCTCTCCGGGGGTCTGAGGGTGGCATTCAAGACATTGGTAAGAAGGACCTCGCTGATCACTTCCTTCCTCATTATTTCAGGATTATTGTAATTTTATGCAAACATTCCTTCTTCTCAACGCAGCTTCTGACGGCCACAGTTCTTGTTTGGTGCTGGCCCCCAGCAATGCTAATAAACGGCTTCCGGATCATTTTTATTCATTTTGCGCATTTCACTCACAGTACTTCATGTGACTTATGTAGCCCCTGCAGCTCATATTTCTATTTGAATTGCAGGGCAAGTAGTGAGTTTTAACATTCCAACTGCACACACATTCTTCTTTCCCTCGAAATGAAAGATCATTTGAACTTTGAATTGCATTAGCATGACATTTTTCTACTAAATTACCCTGGCTGCACTCAACAGCCTGAAAAGAAACAAACCTCTTTTAACTCTATAGGCTATGTGAGTGAATAAATACCAGAGGAAACGCCAGCAGAGAGGAGGAGGGAACCACAGCCTGGCAAGGCTTGGACACTCCCTGTGCGGTGGAGAGCCCATCTGTGATGCTAGCCTGGCAGACTGGGGGCCACTGCTGTCCCCCAACCTTGCCAGGCCATGGCTGGGGCATTTGAATGCACGTAGCAGAAAGCGAATGCTTCTCAGCAGCTGTTGCTTTGTGAAAAATGAGGTGTAGCTTCTCATATCATTTTTTAAAAGTAATAATGTTTGCTTTTTCTTGTATTATAATTGCAGGCAATGTTCATTGTGGGAAATCTGAAAAGCACAAAAAAGAATAAACAAAATGAAAACCGCCCCTACTCTTGCCATTTAGATAAATGATAACTTTCAGGGATATATTTTTGCAAACCCTTTTGAGGGAGTGGATGGAGTCCTATTTATATATGTGCGTAGCATCCTTTTGTTTATCTTGCATAAATTAGGATATATATTTATGATTTGAATCTTTTTCAAACCTGACATTTCTTTTGTGAGCATTTTCCCATTTCTTTAAGAATCATGATTTGCAATGGTTGTACAATATTTCATCACAGGAGTGGATGCCATTTTTATTGGTATACATTAACGTCACTTCCAAGGTTTGTGTTTAAAACGCTGTGATGAACATGCTTTTGCAATTAATGGATACAATAAGTGATCTTAGTTACCACTTCCTGAGTTCCTACTATGTGCCAACCATGGTAATAGACTCCTCCCAGAGGGTGTAGTATATATTATAGTAATTTAACATATAATCATAATATATATTAACCGTTGTCATTTCCCTTAGAAGTGGTCATTATTCTCCACATTTTATAGGCAAAGAAAGTGAGGAACAGAGGTTAACTAACCGGTTCAAAGCCATCAGGTAGGAAGGAAACAATTCCTGGATTTGACACCAGCATTCTCTGAGTCCAATGTCTCTACTCTTTCACCTACGTCCCGGGGTGTTACTACCATGCACTCTCATTTCCTTCTCTGAAGGTTGCAGGAAAAGGTGTCCAAGACCACTTAAATAAAAACCCAGCTCTGCCACAGAAGTCTATGGAGAGTCAGAGTCAGATCTGAGTACTAGGATCTCAGCAGGAGTTTGAGATTTGCCTCAGTCAAGGGACAGAGATGTATTTTCTGGGTACAGGTTGCGGGTGGTAAAGATTCTGCTTTAGGCAACTGCAGACACAGGATTCTCAGCTTCTCACTGTCTGCAGCAGGGGCCACATTTAATGAAGGGCATCATAGCCTCTCAGAGTCACTTGGTCTGAGTCTTCAGGCCACATTGACTGCTGGGTGCAGGGTGAGCTCCAAGAAAAAAAAAATTAGAAAGAAAAATAAATTGCATCTTCTCATTGCTTGTTAACATGAAAACTCAGTGATACACTTGACATTTTCTGTTGAAAGAGGTCATACGGACCACCTTGCAAGATGATATGTAAATATCTTATTCCTACTAAATGAGTTGATGGGGATACGTGATCTTAAGTATCTGACTGGATACATCACAGTAACTCTGGCAAAGACACATGGATTCATCTGCTTTCATGAAGCTCCATGACAAAGCAGTAGTTCTCAGCCCTGTACTCCTCTCGAAGATCTATGCGAGGCAACCTTAGCCTTCGGGTGGAATAGAAACAAGATCCACCGGTCTGTCTACATCTTTACAACCCTGTAAATGTGAGGTCTTGGTTTGAATTCCACGGCTACACATTCCACACAGTGTGTAGGCACCAGATGTGGCAGATACATTCTAATAATTCACAGGCTGCCTGCAGGGCTCCAGGACAGCTTAACTATGCATCAGCCCTGGGTTAGAGCCATTCAGGCTGCCTCTTTATTCCTCTCCCAAATTTTGTAAGATAGGGAGTAACATTTGGTACAGAAACATAAGCTTCTCCTGAGCCAGGCAGGGAAACACTCCTTGAAATGCCACTCCACTGCTTGCAGGAGAGAAACATAGCAAGCAGCATGTTTACATGGGAGCTGGGACCTGCAGTGGAACCTCAATTAGTCATGTGGCCTCAGGTCAGTGAGTGACCATATCTGAACCTCAGTTTCTTCAACTGCAAAATTGCTGGTTCATCTGTTAATTTAATTTTATTCCTTTACTGACTCCCTGCTATGATAACAACAGGTACTATCTATTGGATATTACTGTGTGCTAGCATAGTAACAGGTGCTGTTCAAACACCAAGCAATAAAACAGGCACTGTGTCTGCCTTCATGGAGTTTGCTATCAGGTGGGAAGTCACTGAGAAGACATATGTGGATCATATGTAAACAAGTGAGTATATAAACACACATCAGGATGAGCACTGTTAGGCAAATGAACAGAATGCAATTCAGAATGCAACACAGTGCACTTGGTAAGAATGCATTGGCAAGACTCCATCTCAAAAAAAAAAAAAAAGAAATTAAATTTTATGTACTGATGGTATATCCTGTGTCCCACAGTTATTTCCTGAACTTTTTCATAGATACCACAGGATTTTCTTCTTAGATGATTATTGTTGTCTATGAAATAAGACAGGTTTTTTTTTTTTTTTTTTTTTGAGACAGAGTCTTGGTCTGTTGCCTAGGCTGGAGAGCAGTGGCATGATCTCGGCTCAGTGCAACTTCTGCCTCCTGGGTTCACGCAATTCTCCTGCCTCAGCTTTCCAGGTAGCTGGGATTACAGGCACACGCCACCACACCCAGCTAATTATTGTATTTTTAGTAGAGACAGGTTTTGCCATGTTGCCCAGGCTGGTCTTGAACTCCTGACCTCAAGCAATCCACCCACCTCAGCCTCCCAAAGTGTTGGGATTACAGGCATAAGCCACCACACCTGGCCAGGTTTACTTCTTCCTTTATGATGTGGGTACATTTCATTTCTTTTTCTTGCCTTATTGCCTTGGCAAATTCTTCAGTACAGTGTTGAATAAAAATAGTGAAAGTAAACATCCTTAACTTTTCACTGATCTTAGGAGGAAGACATTCAGTCTTTTAGTCTTTCATCATTAAATGCAATGTCTGCTGTAGGTTTCTCCTAGACACCTTTTATTAGGCAGAGGAAATGCCTTGCCATTTCTAGGTTGCTGAGAGTTTTTTATCAGAAATAGATGCTAGATTTTGGTAATGTTTTCTCTGTATTCATCAAGATAATCAGGTGCCTTTTTTCCTTTTAACTAGTCAACACAGAGAATTGCATTGATTGATTTTCAAATGTTAAATTAGCCTTTCTTATTATTATCTGTTATATTTTCCTGCTTCATAATTTTTTATCAAATGCAAGACATTGCAATATTTACCATGTTTGTGCTGGATATTTGTATGTACCTATTAAAATTATTGATCTTTGTTCTGGGATGCAGGTAAGTTCATTGGAAACAGTTTGATCCTTTTATGTCTTGCTTTTAAGCTTTGTTAAGTGAGACCAGAGCGACATTAGGTCTGGGTCTAATTTTCTCCTATTACTATATGAACCTTTCTGAGTACTCTACCCAAGCTCCGATGAATTATGACTGTTTTCACTCTGGCTGCTATGAACAGGAATAATTCCCAACTCTCTTTGCCCCCTAGAGTATATTCCTCTAATTTTGGGTGGGTGGTATCTGATCTTTGACAAATCTGACACACACAAGCAATGGGGAAAAGATTCCCTATTTAATAAATGGTGTTGGGAAAACTGGCTAGCCATATGCAGAAAATTGAAACTGGACCCCTTCCTTACACCTTATACAAAAATCAACTCAAGATGGATCCAAGACTTAAACGTAAGACCTAGGACCATAAAAATCCTGGAAGAAAACCTGGGCAATACCATTCAGGACATAGGCATGGGCAAAGACTTCATGTCTAAAACACCAAAAGCAATGGCAACAAAAGCCAAAATTGACACATGCAACCTAGTTAAACTAAAGAGCTTCTGCTCAGCAGAAGAAACTATCATCAGAGTGAATAGGCAACCTACAGAATGGGAGAAAATTTTTTGCAATCTATACATCTGACAAAACGCTAATATTCAGAATCTACAAAGAACCTAAACAAATTTACAAGAAAAAAGCAAATAACCCCATAAAAAAATGGGCAAAGAATATGAACAGACACTTCTCAAAAGAAGACATTTATGCAGCCAACAGACATGTGAAAAAATGCTCATCATGACTGGTCATAAGAGAAATGCAAATTAAAATCACAATCACACCAGTTAGAATGGCAATCATTAAAAA
>NW_012110386.1:114394-129740 GCF_000951045.1 Mandrillus leucophaeus | reverse complement strand
ACATTATAGGAGGAAAAGAATTAACAACGGGACATTGATTACACAGAAAACATTATAGGAGGAAAAGAATTAACAACGGGACATTGACTACACAGAAAACATTATAATCAGTCAGTGGCAGACAGAAGCAATGATGGACAACAGAAGGAACAGAGATTATGTGAACATGTACAGAGGAACCGCAGAGACAACCAACAGAGAAGAGCAGCCAACACACCATGAGTAACCACATAAATTCTTCTCTCTTTCCCCCAGCTCAGTTCCAAAGAATAAGTAAAGGGAAGATGGAGAGAACCACAACAGCTAGTAAGGGTAGCAGATAACAACAGCCCTCCACCCCGAATCATTGGAGTCAGGCCTCACCTACAATGAGATGAGGTGAGCTTTGAACCAAAACTTCAAGACTTTAAGTGGATAGAACTAAAACTTAGCAACCAATGTCATTTTTATTTTTAAATGAACAAAAATTATCAAAGTGGATTTAGATATATTAAGGAAGCCCATTTCCCTGTGGAAAAGAAGGTTTTAAGAAAACACAATTTAGCAGCTACTGAAAATATGTAAGTATTTCATGGCTACACTTCAACAAGTTAAGATATCTCAATCAAATCGGTTATACATATACCGGTTCAACTTCTTTGAAAAATAATATGGCAATAAATGTATCAAGAGTAATAAAAGTTTACATGCTTTGATCAATGGTGTGCTGGTAAGCCAGCTCTCCATAAACTAAACAAAAATTAGATTTGTAGCATTTGTCAATTTGTGTGACATAAATATTTCTACCTCTCACAGCTTATTTTAAGGGAACTTTCTGAATACAGAATTGGGAAGAGATTTGCAAAATGAGATCTCACAAGCTGGTATGACCTAGTGCCAGCATACACTGCCTTTGATCCTACTCCTAGACATTAATCCCGAAGAAATAAAATTATTTTTCTGCATCTATTGAGATGGTCATAATATCTTTATCCTTCAATCTGTTAATGTGGTGTATGACACTTACTGATTTGCATATGTTGAAACTTCTTTGCATCCCAGGAATAAATTGCACTTAATCATAGTGTATGATCCTTTTAATGTGCTATAGAGTTCAGTATGCTAGTATTTTGTTGAGAAGTTTTGCATCTATGTTCATCAATGATATTGGCCTGTAATTTTCTTTCCTGGTAGTACCCTTGTCGGGCTCTGGTATCAGGGTAATGCTGAGCTCATAAAATGAATTTGGAAGTGTTCCCTCCTCTTCAATTTTTTGGAAGAGTTTGAAAAGGATTGATATTAATTCTTCTTTAAATGTTTGGTAGAATTCACCAGTGAAGCCATCTGTTCCTGGGCCTTTCTTTGTTGGGAGGTTTTTGATTACTGATTCAGTTTTCTTAGTCATTAATAGTCTGTTTCAATGTTCTGTTTCTTCATGACTCAGTCTTGTAGGTTATATGAATTTACTTATTTCCTCTAGGTTATCCAATTGGTTTGTGTATAATTGTTCATAGAAGTATCTTATGATTCTTTGTATTTCTGTGATATCAGTTGAATGTCTCCTCTTTTATTTCTGATTTTGTTTATTTGAATCTTTTCTTTTTTCCTTAGTCTAGCTAGAGGCTTGTCAATTACATTTTTTTTTTCAAAAAAGCACTTTTATTGATCTTTTCTATCATTTTTCTCATCTCTATGTCATTGATTTCTGTTCTGATCTTTGTTATTTCTTTCCTGTTAACTTTGGGTTTTAATATAATGGAACATCCCTTCATGATAAAAACTCTCAACAAATTGGGTATAAAAGGAGTATACCTCAACATTATAAAGGCCATATGTGACAAGCCCACAGCTAACATTATACTCAAGGGTAAAAAGCTGAAAACTTTTCCTCTGAAATCAGGAACATGGCAAATCTATTTAACACAGTACTAGAAATCCTAGACAGAACAATTTTTTTTTCAGAGACAGGATCTCACCCTGTTGTCTAGGCTGAAGTATAGTGGCATAATCATAGCTCACTGCAGCCTCGAACTCCTGGGCTCAAATGATCCTCTCAAGTAGCTGGGACTACAGGTGTGTGCCACCACGCCCAGCTAATTTTTTATTTTTTGTAGAGACGGGATCCAATATGTTGCCCAGGCTGTTCTCAGACTCCTGGCCTTAAGATACCCTTCCCCCTCAGTGTCCCAAAGTCCTGGGATTATACGCATGAGCCACCGCACCCTGCCTACACAGAGCAATTATGCAAGAAAAATAATTGCAAGACATCCACATCAGAAAGGAAGAAGTTAAATTGTCTCTGTCTGCAGATGACATAATTTTAAACATAGAAAACCCTAAAGATTCTGCCAAAAAACTGTTATAATTACTAAATGAATTCAGTAAAGTTATAGGATACAAACTCAACATGCAAAAATCAGATGAGTTTGTATACACTAAAAATGAAATATCTGAAAAAGAAATTAAAACAATTCCATTTACAATAGCATCAAAAAGAATGAAATAGGAATAAATTTAGGAGATGAATGATCTGTACACTAAAAGCTATAAAACATTGATGAAAGTAATTGAAGAAGACACAAATAAATGGAAAGATATTCTATGTTCAAGGATTAAATAAATTAATATTGTTAAAATGTCCATACTATCCAAAGCAATCTACAGATTCAATGCAATTTCAATCAAACTTCTAATGGCTTCTTTCACAGAAATAGGAAAAAAATTCTAAAATTTATGTGGAACCACGAAAGACCCCAAATCGTTAAAGCAATCTTGAGAAAGAATAACAAAGCTGTAGGCATCACATTTCCTGGTTTCAAACTGTATTACAAGGTTATAGGAATCAAAACAGTATGGTACTAGCATGAAAACAGACACATTGACCAATGGAACAGAATAGAGGCCTAGAAATAAACCCACATACATGGTCAACTAATCTTGGACAAAGGTGCCAAGTCTACACAATGGAAAATAGTCTTTTCAATAAATTGTGTTGGGAAACTGAATATTCACATGCAAAAGAATGAAATTGGACCATTTTGCCATAGACAAAAATCAACTCAAAAATGGATAAAAGATTTCAATGTAAGGCCTGAAACTCCTAGAAGAGAACATAAAAAGAAAGCTCCTTGACATTGGTCTTAACAATGATTTTTGTGAATATGGGACCAAAAGTAAAGGCAACATAAACAAAATTAAATAGGTGGGACTACATCGAATTTAAAAATTTCTGCACAGCAAAGAAAACAACCAAATGAAAAGGTAATCTATGGGATGGAAGAAAATACTTGCAAGCCACATGTCTAATAAGGGGTTAATGTCCAAAATATATAAGGAATTCAAACAACTCAACAGCAAATAAGAATAGTAATCCAAATTTTTAAATGAGCAAAGAAGACATACAAATGGCCAACAGATATATTTTTTTAAAATGCTCATAATCACTAATCATCAGGGAAATGCAAATCAAAACCACAATGAGATACCACCTTATACCTGTTAGGATGGTTATATCAAAAAGTTAAAAGATAACAAGTGTTGGTGAGGATGCAGAGAAAAGGGGGCCTTTGTCCACCGTTAGTGGAAATATAAATAGTACAGTCATTATGAAAAAGTTTAGAGGTTGCTCAAAAAATTAAAAATAAAACTACTCTTTGATCCCGCATCCCACTTCTAACATATCAAAAGGAAATGAAATCATGATCTTGAAGAGTTAGCTGCACTCCCATGTTCTCTGCAGTATTATTCATAATAGCTAAAATATGAAAACAACTTGTGTCCATTGACAGACGAATGAATGAAAGAAATGTAATACATATAACTATATAATAGAATATTTTTCAGCCTTAAAAAAAGAAAATTCTGCCATTTGCAACAACATGGATGAACCTGGAAGACATTAAGTTAAGTGAAATAAGCCAGACACAGGAAGATAAATACTGCAAAATATCACTTACATGCAATATCTAAAAAGGTCAAACTCATAAAAGCAGAGAGTAGTATGGTGGTTACCAGGGGCAGTGGGTAGCAGAAATAAGATGTTACTGAAAGGGCACAAAATTCCAGTTGTAAGATGAATGAGTTTTGGAGCTATAATATATAACATGTTAACTATAGTTAATAATACTATATTGTATACTTGAAGTTTGCTAAGAGAGTAGATCTTAAGTATTTTCACCACAAAAAAAGTGGGGGAAGTGTACCATGGGAGGTGATAGATATGTTAATTTGCTTGATTGTGGCAATCAGCTCACAAAGTATACATATACCAAGTCATCACATTGTACACCTTAGACACAACTACTATTTGTCAATCATACCTTAATAAAGTTGGGGGAAATAAATTATTTAAACAAGAAAAGAGCTGTATACACAAAAGCATTACTGTATGGTTGCTTCTGACAGCAAAAAGATGTAAATAATCTCATAGTTTGTTCACCTGCTACATGGAATATTATGCAGCTATTTTAAAAGATAACTAGAAAAAGAATGGAACAATATAAAGAAACACTTGATATAATGTGAAGTGAATAAAGAAGAATGCAAAATGTTATGTTCGCTATGATTACAATGATGTAAAATATGTATGATTATGGCCAAAGCCTCCAGAATACACAAAAATAAAACCTATTTTGTTACAGTCTTGTGATAGGGAGTAATTTGTTATTCTTCTTTCAAAGGAACCTTTGAAGTTGTTATAATAATATATTTTTAAATGCAACAAAGCAAAATCAGCAGTAGATGACTTGACCCCATCTCCAAAGGCAAATGCATTTGCAGCACTGGATTAGACTGAGGATATCCAGGCAGTTGCCTGGAGCAAAAGCATCACTGGAAATCTGATGAGAAAAACATTGACCAGAGCTCCTACAATGGAAAGCTCCAGGTTGAGACCTTCTATCCCAGTGGCAGGCTTAAGGATTGCTCAAAGGCCTCTAAGGAGGGTGACGAGTTTCACAATAGATCTGTTGTGTTATCAGAAGGGGCCTGAAAATGTGAGGATCCACTTTAGCAGCACTTGCACCTCTTCTCCAAAGAATTGTTGAGAAAATATTCAACAATATTGTTTAAAATGGTGCCAAGTTGTTAGCTTGTCTAGGGCACCATCTCAGCCCTGAACATACCTCACCAATTTCTTTAATTTTCATTCAAATCAGTAAAAGTTAAGGGAGTCCTAATTCACCACCAGCCTCTAGCTACACTCTGGAGGCACTGAGAGATAAAGACACAATTCTTGTCTTTAAGAAGCCTCCAATTGCAAGACAGTTATGTAAATAAATAATCTCTGTGCACTGGGTAACTGCTGCTGCATATAGGAAGCTTGTAATTCCCTTCCCTGAGCCTCTCCCAAAGAGCTTAGGAAGTTCTTGACAGGATCCCTTGGTGCCCTTCAAAAGAAGCCAGCCCCAAGTCTATTAACCTCTCAAGCCACCTTCTTCACCTGGGCTCCCTTGCCCTTAACCAAGATCTTACCATTCCCTGCATTAACTTGCTCCAGGGAAAATCCAGCCTGAAAGACTGCAACTCACTCAGCCACCATAAGGTCTCCAGGCCAGCCCTGCCAGCTGGCAAGAGCCTCCCTGCCCTCCCTGCCCTTATCTGTCTCCTCCAAGCAGAGCAGGTGGCAGGAACCTGGCAACAGGGAGAACTCACACCATGTGCAGACCCCAAAGCTTGCCAGAGAGACCCAGGTGCCTCTTGCCATCCACCAGCGCAATGAGCAGGAAAAGACAGAGAATTAGGGCAGCTTTATGGCTTCTGGAAGCCACTAAGGTTCCCCAGGTGAAAATAACTAAGGAGAAGAGCACAAGTACTGATTTCCAACTGAGAAGCTAGAAGAAGAAAAGAGACCCAGAGTGATGCTCTTGTCTGAAGGCGTTTGGGTCTGAGCTGTGAGACTGAGCTACGATGGTTCTCTTCTTCCCTCCTCTGCACAGCCCAGCCTTAGTCACATGGGCGTCTGCACAGCTCTCTGAGGACCTGGAAAAGGGAAGTGAAGAAGAAGGCTCTTTTCTTAAGAACAGGAAACAATGAAGATAACAATTATCCCATGCTAGAAACCAGCAGAGATTGAGTTAAGAGAGCCCCTCCACCTTGTTCTCTGAGGAGGAACCAAACAAAGCAAGATCTCTGCAGGAACATGGGGAAAGCACAATGGGAAAAGGACAGTCAACAATGGTGGAGTAGATAACAAGGTACATCTTGAACAGCGTCATTCAAACACAGTGAGATCTAATTTCTAAAGTTCCTAAAATGGACGCTTTGCCCTCAGAGGCATGAGAAGATCCACGGCTTATATCCCTATCTTGTATTACTTCTTCTCCCAGAAAGTTTGCTAAACTTCTCCCAGAAAGTTTACTCAACAGAAAGACTGCAGAATGTTTAGATATAGCCAGTTGCATAGAGTTCCCTATGGAGCCCGATCCTTTCTGGTCTGAACTGCAAGGAAACCACATAAACAAAAAATCAGTCCCAGCAAACTCAAGGGTGTACGCACTCGACTGAAGTTGACTGGTGTCGCAAATGGTTACATTATCTGTGCTTGCACTGAGCTTGGTAAACCAAAAGAATAACTCACTGGAAGGTACTTACAAAACATTCAGGCCTGGGTAAATAGGTTTTAATTAGATGGAAGAGAAAGCAAAACTAGTTCCCATGGGAACCAGCTTTTATCTGTCTAGGAGATCTGAAGTCAGGGACACCAATCCTAATGGCTTTGAATGGTCTTAAATGGTACTACAAATGTAGAAATAAGTGATCTTCTAAATAGAAACAGACATATTTACATTTGGGCCATAACACAAGTATTTTGTAGCTGCCATTCCACAATAAGCAAGACATTCTCTGGAGGTATTTCAAGTAAATCAAAAGATTGCCCCCGCTTCCTCCCACCCCCGTCCAACTGTGAGATCACTCATTGTCCTACCAGTGTAAGGTGTGTGATCTCCTCAAGTGATTGCTATATTGTTTTGCGTATTTGAAGTAAAAAAAACATTCAACTTCTAGGTCAGGAATTAAACATAATAATCATACTTAACACTCACCGAGTTCTTACCATGTGCTGTGTCCTTTGCATCCATTCTCTTAATTCATTCTTCTGGATACCCTACAAATAAGTGTTGTGATTATCTTCCATTTTATGGATGGAGAAACTAAGGCTCAATAACCTGCCCAAGGTTTTACAGCTGATAAGCTATGGAGCTGTCACTCGAATTTAGGACTGCGTGTATCTTGGTTCCTAGAAGCCATCAATATCTCCCATTGCCTAAATAATTCCCCACATGTATTTTTACTATTCCTCTTCCATTCTTATGCCACAGCCCAGAAGGTTGTTGAGTTTCAACCTAATTTCTTTGTGAAATTCAACAATAATATATAAAATGCTTTCTCTGTATTCCTGGCCTCGGTTTAGTTACAATATAGTGAGAAGAAAAATAGTACATTTAAAAGTTTCATCCGCTTTTCCTTCTTTGAAAAGAATATTGGACTAATGGGTCAACTTATAGGTGGTTTTTCTGATAGACAGATCCATGCTGTAGGCAAGGGATACCTATCTGGAGCCAAGAGGAAAGGCACGCATCTACAGAAACCTATTCTTTGCTATGGTATCCATGAGTCATGGCTAAAAATGTCAGGTACCCAAGATACCAGCCTGCTTGAATTTCTGATCCTGTCCTCTGACATCCTTAAGGCTTCCTTAGGAAGTAGGCTAGATCCAGGCCTCCCTTTATGTGACTAGAAGTGGTCTTCAACAGTTCCCATTTTAGCTTTGATCACCACCACTCCCATCACGCCTTACTGCACCGAATTTCTACCACATGTACTTTGAGGCTGCCCCATCTTTGCATTTATTCATGAGTGCAACAACACTTATTATGGCTCCATTACATGCTGGATTAATGATGATGGTCCCTACTCTCAAGCAGCAGCAATAAATGAATGCAAAAGTAAAAATCCCTAAATATTATGACAGAAAGGATTCAAGCAATTATAAGGTGAGTACAAAAACACATTCATGGGCCTGGCACAGAGGCTTATGCCTGCAATCCCAGCACTTTGGGAAGCCGTGACGGGCAGATCACGGGGTCAACAGTTTGAGACCAGCCTGGCCAATATGGTGAAACCCCATCTCTACTAAAAATACAAAAATTAGCCAGGTGTGGTGGCACATGCCTGTAATCCTCAGGAGACAGAGGCAGGAGAATTGCTTGAACCCAGGAGGCGGAGGTTGCAGTGAGCCAAGATTGTGCCACTGCACTCCAGCCTGGGTGACAGAGCGAGACTCTGTCTCCAAAAAAAAAAAAAAAAAAAAACACATTCACATTTAGGTTTACATAAGTAAATAGTACTACTTCTAGGAGTGTTTGCTGTTTATAGGAAGACTGAAACAAAGAAGACCATCTTTAAACTAAGGGGAAGAATTACTCACAGCACAATGACTTGGGTATCATTGAATTTTGGACATGATTTGGAAGATACCCAAGTATTTGCTCCCAGGAACAGACAGCATTGACAAGGTAAAAGATTGCCTTCCTTCTTCTGCAATAACGTCTAGCCCTAACAATCACCAATATTTTCACTCTCTCTCTCTCTCTCTACAAGCCTGAGAAAAATATTCAATATCCAATGGAGGAACAAGAGAGGCATTTTTTCCCTGGGTCAAAAGAAAAGGTCTCTTGTGTCCCCAAGGCTCTGAGCACCAGTCTCCCTGTGGCTCTATCCCCCATGCTGGCCCCCTCTCAAACCCTGTTCTCCCTGGCATTATGGCCTTTTTCCCAGACTACTTCCAGGCCCAGGTGCTTGTTCTTTGTCCATCAAAAATGAGTTGAGCCCCAAAGAGCTGCTTCAGTAATTGGCCTGAGCAGCACACCACCTGTGGCCTGTGTAGATTTTGCTCTCCATCTTGCACCCACCCTCTACTTTTCAGGCCTCTCATTTAGAAGTGATTTCTGAGCCACCCCTTCATGTGCTCTGGGGCCCAGGAGTTGGAGGGGCGGAGAAGCACCAGCAGCCAGCCATTCCTTTTTCCGTATCCATATGCCACCAGCCTGCCTCCTCTCCCTGCCCTGCCTCTGAGTCTCCAGCTGGGCTCCTGCTCAGTCCACACTGACCTCCCTTGCCAGCCCCACTTCCCTTCCCCACTCCATACTTCATCCTTCCATGTTTATGAGCATTTTCATCTGAAAGGGGGAATTTTTTTTTTAAATCTCCTAAGCTGGAAACACGGCCGATTGTAACTATAGTGATGCATCAATCACGTCGCAATAATTGCACAGCACAGGGTTTCCTGTTAGGGCTGAGCTACCTGCCAGAAAATGGCAGCAATCAGGCTATTGGCAGCAGACAATCAGGCATCATTTGTAATTCTTTATGGCTGCATGTTTCCCGGTCCAGGAATTGGATGCTAATCAATCAGTTGTCATGGCAACCCAGCATCACACAGCTATCAATACAGAAAAAAAAAGAACGAGAGAAATTATAAAGGTAGTGAGTGCCACAGTCCCTTGAAGGGTGACTCAGGTGACTCCACTAGGTGCCAACCCATGAAAGGCAGGACCAAGAAAGAGCCAAAGACCCCAAGAGTGAAACCTCATCACCGGTCTGGATAAGAGCTATTGTCTTGGCCGCAGGGTAATACTAGCAGGTGGGTGATTTAGGGGTCATCTCACCATCCTTGGATGCTGGCTGTGCTCCTGGGGCCGGGTAATATACAGGCAGTTTGAGGGGGAAAAAAGTCAAGTGATGGAGAAGAGAGAGAGATTGATTAATTATCCCATCAGCGAGCAAATGTTTATGGAGCGCCCAGTAGGTGTGAGGAGCTTCGTGAGGCAAATTCTTACCACCTGATCTGGGCCACTCAACATGTAGACAGCAAAAACCAACCTGGACCTGCAGCCACATTTGTTGCACCATATGAACAATTCAACCTTGAAGTGAACCTGCAGAGGAGGTCAGAAAATAAGGAACCACCAGGGTAACCAGCATAGTGCAGGGAATAGTTCAAAACCCTGTGCCAGGACTGGGCTATGCATGTTCACCTGTCCTGTTTTAATAAATTCAAACAACATGGGAGGTATATTTTATTTCTATTTTACAGCTGAGGAAAGTTCAACATAGAATCATTGCCTAAGGTGTCCAATGTCACACAGCTCAGAAGGACTGGGGTGAGACTCAACTATTGCTCAGACCTGGTCTTCACCCAGTGCCACAAGGAAGGTTGCAGCTCAGCGTAACCCCAGGGAAGTCATTTCATTTCTCACATCCTCAATTTTCTTTTCTGTAAAATGGGGTAAGAACTCTTTTGAAGAATGGCAATGTTTAAACGAAACAGTGTGTGCTGGGCACAGTGGCTCATGCCTATAATCCCAGCACCTGGGAGGCTAAGGCAGGAGGATTGCTTGAGCTCAGGAGTTTGAGACCAGCCTGGGCAACATAGTGAGACCCCATTTCCATGAAAAATAAAACAAAATAAAAAATTTTAAAAAAATAAAACAGTGTCCACAAATCATCTGAGGAAAGTTCCTGGCACCGAGTGGCTTCTTCCTTCTTTCTCTCTTTTCTCAACTCTGCCAGGGTACCCTAGATCTAGTCTGCACAGTCCTCTTGAGTGGGGTTAAGAGTTCATTCTGAAAAGGTTTCTAAGCTTTCCAAACAGCCCCCCCAGAACTAGCTGAGGATTTGTCGGTTTCCACATCCTTAGTCCCTGTCCCCATATTCCTTCCCTATCTCAACCATATGGGTGGACTTGAACGAGAAAGGCAAATAATTCCTCCCCAACATAACCTGCCCAGCCCCCAGCACCATGCCCATTTTCTCTCCGTCAGGGCAACAGCATCGTGATGCTCTTCAGGCAATTACTGACAATACACTGTGGCATTATAAAAATGACACTGGAAGCACCATGAATATGAATCTAGTGACAAGTCGATTAATTTACCAAACCGTTCTTGTTAAAGTAATTGCATACTTCAAGCCAATTTTCAAACCTAGGTCACAGGGGGTTTGTTTTATGATCCACAGTTTTCTTGCCAAACTCTTTGAATGTGGGTGCAACAGTGCATGGCCTGGGAAGAGGCTTCCATACGCAGGAGGTTGTTCTTCCTATAGTAGAAAAAAGGATGGGCCTTGGGTTTTTTTTCCTATTTCTGCCACTAACTGTTGTTTCTCTCATCTTGTACCAGTAATTCCCTCTCTTTGAACTCCTCATCTGTAGGGTAAAGTAGCATTTTTGAGACCACTTCCTCAACACATTACTATATATTCATAACAGAACACTAGTATACACATATTTTCAAATATAAATAGGTGACGAGGGTATGTATTCAGCAGTGAAATGGTCAAAAACAAGTTGGAAAAGCATCGGGTGAAGCCACGTTTTTCAGGTTTCCTTACTGGATGAATTCCAGGAAACTTTAATAGGCCATTGTAAGGGGGAATCTAAAATGCAGTGGTTTCCATGTTTGCTTGACCTCTGGATCTGTTTTGTTGTCACCAAGTGTCTCTAAAGGCTGTGTTCCAAGGATCAAACTTTAGAAACCACTGAATTAAAGTCTTTCTGAAGAAGCGCTGTTTGCAGCAGCAACAAGCTAGAAATAATCTGGGTGTCCACTGCTTGTTGAAACCAAAATCCTCTCCCCTCCAGGAATACTGGATGGCCTTATAAAGAACAGGGCAGATCTAAGGTAGGAGGCGGGTACTCAACTCTGGAGGCAGGGCTCAAGCTTGGGGCCAGATATTGAAGACTAGCTAAAATAAGGAAGTGGGAAAAGCACCTCTCCATAAGACATACCCACCAGTGCCAAGTCAGTTCACCAATGTCACGGCAAGACCTAGAAGTTCTTGCCCCTTTCCATGGCAACAACCTGGAAGTAATGCCCTGTTTCTAAAAAATTTTGAAGAATCCACCCCTTAATTTGCACGATTAAAAATGGGTATTAGTATGACTGCAGAACTGACCCTGAGCTACTACTGTGGGTACACGGCCCATGGGGTAGCCCTGCTCCACAAAGAACAGTACGTCTGCTTCTGCTGTTCACTGCCACTTGAATAAAAGTTGTTGCCTAACACCAGTGGCTTTTCCTGGGTGAAGCCAAAAACCCTCCTGGGCTAAGCCCCAGTTTTGGGGCTCACCTACCCTGCAACAGATCCATAAGTGCCAGTGTAGAAAATCTCCAACTTGTATCATTAAACCTTGCAGAAAGCAAGATGCAAATCTTACAAAATGTCCAGCTCTGTGTATGTGTGTGTGCTTAAGTGCAGGTGGAAGTGAGTTGATACAGGGATCATATGAATGCATGATTTTGCACAGACAATTTCTCAGGAGATGCATAAGAAACTCATTACAGGGGATTCCTCAGGAAGGGGCACTGAGGGTGAGGTTACAGGACATTTTTACTTTTCATTTTATACTACTAAATACCATTGGAATTTATTTTTACCAGGTCATGTACTGGTTTTATAATTTAAAAAGAAAAGTTAAATTTTTTAAAGGTCTCTAGAAATGCTTTTAACTCAAGTTCTACAATTTGATGGTTTCTTGAACTCCAAATTAAGGCAAAACTAAGCCTATTTTCTTGATTTAAAAAATGGTCAAAACGCCACACCCTTAGGTCCCTCGGAGTACCGACTCATGTGTTTTTCCAGCAAGCCACCACACGCAGAGTTTCATGAATAAGTGCCCTGAGGAGACAGGGCCCATCTCCCTGGGGGCCCACACTTAGGGGCTGGATGTGGGTCTCAAAAAGGCCATAGAATCCAGCCACAAGAATGAAGATGAAACTTCGGGTCTCATTATAGGCAAACATTAACAGGCGAACCACGACTAAGCAGACTCTCAGAATCCAAAAACATCTGTGCTGGAAAGAACCTGAGAGTTTAGCTAATCCATCTGCCTCATTCTGCAGGGGAGAAATAGGAGACTGAGACCCAGAGGGTTGAAATGGAAGACCAAACAACCAATCGCAAACCTGGGGGTCTTGATTGTAGATCTCAGAGCATTTCCACCACGCAATTCCGCCTTTTAAAACAGTGGAGGCCAGACACAGTGGCTCACGCCTGTCATCCCAGCACTTTGGGAGGCCAAGACGGGCAGATCACCTGAAGTCGGAAGTTCATCTACTGCCTGACCTACATGGAGAAACCCCGTCTCTACTAAAAATACAAAAAAAAAAAAAATAGCCGGGCGTGGTGGTGCATGCCTATAATCCCAGCTACTCGGGAGGCTGAGGCAGGAGAATCGCTTGAACCCAGGAGGAGCAGGTTGTGGTGAGCTCAGATCACGCCATTGTGATCTTGTTGCCTGGGCAACAAGAGCGAAACTCCGTCTCAAAAAAAAAAAAAAATCAAAAAACAAACAAAAAAAAAAATAGCCGGGCGTGGTGGTGCATGCCTATAATCCCAGCTACTTGGGAGGCTGAGGCAGGAGAATCACTTGAACCCAGGAGAAGCAGGTTGTGGTGAGCTCAGATCACGCCATTGTGATCTTGTTGCCTGGGCAACAAGAGCGAAACTCCGTCTCAAAAAAAAAAAAAAATCAAAAAACAAACAAACAAACAAAAAACAGTGAAGGTTACCTCCTTTTACCAGCCACCTGTGGAGATCAAATGATATCCCTAGCTCCAAGAATGGCCAAAGCTAGACACAGTGAGCTAAGGAAACAAAGCCTAACCAGGAGGAGAGATAGCCAAAGTTGGGGAGAAAAGCCAATCTGTTTTTCTGTTTGTGTTTTTTGTAGAGATGGGGTCTCACTCTGCCTCCCAGGCTGGAGTGCTGTGGTGCCGTCGTAGCTCACTGCAGCCTCAACCTCCTGGCTCAGAATCAAGCGATCCTCCTGCCTCAGGCTCCCAAGTACCTAGGACTACAGGTATACACCACAATGCCCAGCTAATTTTTTTGGTTTAATTTTTATAAAGATGCAGTCTTTCTTTATTGCCCAGGCTGGTCTTCAATTCCTGGCGATCCTTGTCCCTTGACCTCCCAAAGTACTAGGATTACAGGCTTGAGCCACCAAGCCCGGACAAGAAGACCAATCTCTTTAACTAACTTAGCTAATGCTCAAATTGATAAAAATCTTAAGGAGAGGGTAGCAAAGGGGAGTACATGGATACAAATCAAAGAGCAAGACAAATTTGTACCAACTGATGAAAGAAATTGGTGAGCGCTGTTTTGCTGGTTGCCTTTGGTACCTACTCTGCATAACTGGGAGGAACCCCCTTCCCAGGTTATAAATGTACTTGTAATTGGGAAGCACAAGGATCAGTCACGTAGATGAAGAATGAGCTTTTCCACATAAGTAAATGGCCCGAAGGATGCAGGCTCTTTTCTCAATGGTAGAACTTCTGTGTATTTTCACAATTTTTATGGAGGTCTTTATCAAAAGCACTATATGCTTCCCCACATTATTAAACAGAATGTGCTACACACGAGTTAACCTTTTTCCTCAGCTTTTTGTTAGCTTGTTTGCACATTGAGAAAGTAAGTTGTCTTCCTGCGTTTTTGTACAGAGGGGCCCTTGAAACCATTGAGACCTAAGGAACTCCTGCTCCTTTGTTTTCTGTTTCTTACATCTGTGTATAAGTTTTGCAAAGTGCTATTAATATCTAAAAGAATCCATTATTCTTTTCTTAATACACAAGTAGTTGTTTTTGCCACAAGTGAGTCTGTTGTTTTTGTATCAAACAAATAAAAGAAGAAGTAGGGAAAAATGAGAAAATAGCACCCTGACAAATGTTTCTTATTTGATAGGAGCCCAGGAGTATTGGGGGATTCTTATTATTGCCATTTGACAGATGAGAAAACTGAGCTGTCCAAGGCCTCCAAGGCAGTGAGGGGCAGAATAAGAGTGTGAGCCTGGGTGCTCTGATTTCTGGGCTCCCATACCCTCCACCAGCAATGCGAGCCCTCGGCAAGTGCTGCCCCCCCTGAGTGCCGAGTTCAGTATGTTGTTCACCAAAAGCCAGTCTCTCTCTCCCATCTTCACCTCATAGTCATTATACCTGTTCCTAGCAACCTCTGCCCCCTTCTTTTGTTTGTTTGTTTGGTTGGTTGGTTGGTTGGTTCGTTGGTTGGTTGGTCGGTTGCTTTTGCTTTTGAGACAGGGTCTCTCTCTATCACTCAGGCTGCAGTGCAGTGACCTGATCACGACTTGCTGCCAACTTGACTTCCCTAGCTCAGGTGTCCTTCCACCTCAACCTCCCAGGAAGCTGGGACCACAGGTGTGCACCATCCCACCTGGCTAATTTTTGTAATTTTTATAGAGAAAGGGTTTCATCATGTTGCCCGGGCTGGTCTCGGACCCCTGGGCTCAAGTGATCCACCCGCCTCAGCCTCCCAAAGTGCTGGAATCATAGGCATGAGCCACAGCACCAGG
>NW_012110386.1:97374-114344 GCF_000951045.1 Mandrillus leucophaeus | reverse complement strand
CACCAAAAGCCAGTCTCTCTCTCCCATCTTCACCTCATAGTCATTATACCTGTTCCTAGCAACCTCTGCCCCCTTCTTTTGTTTGTTTGTTTGGTTGGTTGGTTGGTTGGTTCGTTGGTTGGTTGGTCGGTTGCTTTTGCTTTTGAGACAGGGTCTCTCTCTATCACCCAGGCTGCAGTGCAGTGACCTGATCACGACTTGCTGCCAACTTGACTTCCCTAGCTCAGGTGTCCTTCCACCTCAACCTCCCAGGAAGCTGGGACCACAGGTGTGCACCATCCCACCTGGCTAATTTTTGTAATTTTTATAGAGAAAGGGTTTCATCATGTTGCCCGGGCTGGTCTCGGACTCCTGGGCTCAAGTGATCCCCCCGCCTCAGCCTCCCAAAGTGCTGGAATCATAGGCATGAGCCACAGCACCAGGGGCTCTGCTCTCTTCTGATCTGCTGTTTTCTGCTGTTTCTATGCATCATGGTCTGGAAGGCCAAACATAAGATCTCTCTGTAGCATGCTACAGAAGAGGAAACAAGTGTCCCAAAGATGAAGCATGAGTGCCTCAGCCCACGGTCACCCGGCGATACTGCCTCCTCAAAAGCCACTTCCCTTCCTTTCTCATTCCTACAGGCATCCTAAGCAGTTGATATACATACAGTCTGCACATCTGCAGCTAGAGTACACACCAACAAGACCAGCTGAGAGTGTATTCCTGCTGTGAAGATCTTGGCCAGTGTAAGACAGTGAAGAAAGAAAGAAATGGAGCAAGAAGATGAGATTGGGAGGCACTTTCGTTTCCAAGATTAAACCCCAAGAGCAGTGGTGACTTTGATGAAGGCACAAGCAGGCAGCATGGAGGGGTGCATTGAACTCTGCTGTTTCCCCTGTATCTTCATCAGACTCCTAGGCTACCCCTAGCCAAGATGTAATGCAAACACAAACAGTGGGCTTGCTATAAAACATGAGTTTCTAGAAGGCCTTTAGTTTGCCTTTCAAAATACTGCCACCCCTAAGCCTGTCTTATACAAAAATTCTGGAATCACCAGCATTGAGATTTCCCAGTCAGTCACTGGCTTTCCAGCCATTCTTGGATAGGGTCCTCCCCAATGACAAGTCAAGATACCATGACAGACTGGGCACAGGGTCACACGCCTGTAATCCCAGCACTTTTGGAGGCTAAGACTGGAGAACTCCTTGAGCTCAGGACTTTGACACCAACCTGGGCAACATAGTAAACTTTATCTTTACTAAAATTAGCCAGACGTGGTGGCTCAGGCCTGTAGTCCCAGCTACTTGGAGGAGACTGAGGCAGGAGGATGGCTTGAGTCCAGGAAGTGAAGGCTGCAGTGAGGCTTCACTCCAGCCTGGGTGACAGGACAAGACCCTGTCCCTAAAATCAAAATGATACCATGACAGATTAAAGGATCAAAGATGCCCAGAGGCTTCACAATGATGAAGGGAGATCATTTCCTATCTTTCCCCCAGGCTACCAGCCTGCTGAGGCCAGGTCTCCAGGGAAATCACATCAGAACCTATGGAGGCCAATCCAATCCTGCTTTGTGGCCCAAGTCACAGACATCAGTCCACGCCAGCATGGGCACGCAAACTCCCACCTGCCCTTCAGCTCAGGGCCCAGTGCCTCTGAGAACCAGGAGACCGTGCTGCCCGGAGGTGGCTGTCTCCAGGCTGCGGCTCTCAGCTGCCATGCAACTATTCACAAGGGGTAGGTAGCTAATAGGAGAATGCCTGTGTGCTGTTCAGTTAAAAAAATAAAACGACCCATAAGGCTGGTAATAACCATCCCTGTGAAGAGATATGAGCGACACTAAAGCCGTCACGCTAGGAAAAACGAATGATTGCTGTTATCTTCTCATGCTCTCCCCACTGGCGGGAACCTCAGACATGCGTGGTCATTGACTCTGGGCTCAGCTGTAGCTGGTCAGAGAAAGAATGGCGCTGACAAAGATGGATTTATTTCAGTTCAGTCAAGTACACTGGGTGCCCACAATGTGCCCAGCCCTGTCTCAGACAATGTAGCAAACTGGCCTCCAAGCCAATGCGCTTCAGAACCACCCAGGGAACTGTTATACAAAGACAGACCCTAGGGCTTCACATCTGCATATCCAGAATCAGAAATTCATGATTTTTTTTTAACTCCCCAGGTGATTCTGTTGCAGCTTGTCCGGGGCCTGGCATTTGGAAACCACCGCAGCGAGAAATGTAATAAAAGCATAAAATACAGTTTGTCCTTAAGGAGCTTATAATACAAGCAAAGAGATAAGACTCATTCAAATGAAGCAAATTTAATTATTTCCTCATCTGTGTTCGGATAGTGCTTTTATACCTGTCTCTATTATAGCTTTTGTTACCTTGGTTTGGAAATGTTTATTAGTCTCTCTACTTTACAAGCATTCTGTGAACTATTTGAAGGTAGGGACTATGTTTATTCATCTTGGATACATTCAGTCATGTGGTCTTTTAACCATTCATGCATTCTTTTATTTAAACAAATATTGGGTCCAGCCAGGCACTGTTCCAGTCTCCAGCAGTGTGGCAGAAAGCAAAACTGACCAGTCTCTCACTTTCCTAGAACTTACATTCTAGTGAAGGGAGGAGGATGGGGAGAAACAAAATAAATGAATAAGACAAGTGCCATAAAGAAAATGAAACAAAGTAATGAGAAAGGGATTTACAAGGAAGCCAATATTTGACAGTATGGTCATAGGAAGCTTCTCTAAGGTGGTGACCTTCGAGCTAAATCCCAAATGGTAACACAGAGTTTATGGCATAAACAACTGGAAACAGAATCCCTGGCAGAGACAACAAGTGCAGAGGCTCAAAGGTTGCAACCAACTTTGGTTCATGCTGAAGCAATGGAGAGAAGGCCAGGGAGGTGGAACTTAGTGACTGACAGGGAGAGAAGCAGAAGACGGGGCCAGAAAGGTGGGCAGAGGCCAAGTGACATGCACTCTCATAAGCCATGAGTAAGGATGGTTCTATTTTATTTTCTGGTTCTGTATCTATTTGATTCCAATTGCAATAGGACAAACACCACTGGAGGATTTTAACCAAAGTGATTAACCAACATGATTTGATTTCCCCCCTTCAGGAATCACTCTCTATGGAGAATGCATTGCATTGGGGCAATAGTGGAAGTGAGGTGATTTCAAAATCTGGACTGGAAATGCTGGGCAAGGCAAAAGAAGTAGAAAAGAGGCCAGGCACAGCACATATTTTGGAAGCATCTCTCAGCCAGATTGACAGATTCATCCTGGAAGAGAGAGGAAGTCATCAGGAATGACTCCTAGATTGATGAATAAGCCCAACGCCTGAAACATAATAATAAGCACTCAATGAATGATTACTGAACAATTGGATAAATGAGTATAAAACAATTCAACATCAGCATCTCAAACATAATTACATTCCAACTTGTCTGGTACAGACAAAAGTGCTCTGGGTCATCAAGAAAGATGTCAGTGTGGATTCAAATTGCCTGGAGGCAGGATTTGAATCCTGACTCAAAAGTTAAGTAGCATTGCGTTACAGAAGCAGACAGGAAGGTGCATTCTAAACCAGAACATAAAAATGAGCCTGGTATGGCTTTGTGTGCGGTTTTTTTGTTTGTTTGCTTGCTTGCTTGTTTGCTTTGATCTTTCTGGCTCTAGGTGGTTTTTTTTTTTCAGGGATGGGAGCTTCAGGAGAAGGGCCGAGACAACGGCGCTGGCAAAGCGGAGGATAGAGATGCACTTGGATGAATATGAAAACTGGAGAAGAATATGAAGCACCTTGAAAGCCAGGCAGCAGTTTGGATTCAAAAAGCAATAGACATCCATCACAGGCCCTTGTCTAGGGAAGCAGCACACCGTGGGTGATTTACATCCTGAATTTGGAATGGTCTGGGGCTGGAGGTGGGAGCTGCAACACAGAGAGACAACAGATCAGATAGAATTACAGTAATCCAGGCACTAGATGCATCGAAGTACCCGCCCTGAAGAAAACCTACGATGCCACAAGCCTGGGCTCCAACTAGGAAGAAATACCACTGTGCCAGAGGCTCTCACAGCTGGCCAGAGGGGACAGGGCTGGAGAACGGGTTGGAGGTGCGATATGGGAAGAAGTAGGTAGCTCTGAGCCAACCAAACAGCCCTTACTGAGGCTTGGAGAGGACACGCAAGAGTCATCAGTTACAGGTGGGTGCCCTGGAGCAATTTGTGTAATTTCTCTCTCCTTCAAACAGACTCCAAATCAAAGCAGAATTCCTGGTCCTTTCCAAGGCATTTGCAGCTGCAGTGAGGCGGTCACATCTAGGGGAGCATCCTATCCTCCCTGGCAATCAGGGACTTAAGGATCAGCCATGACCTAACCCCAACCTGGCAGCCCTTGCAGAGAGTGAGAGAGGGGCTCCGTAGAGGATGGAAGCAGAGGTCGTTTTCCCCTCCTTTTCGAGATGCTGCTGGAACCTGGCCTTTTCCCAGGTTCTCTCTCTCTACATATATATATATGAGAAGTCCAGGTTCTAGCAGCACCTCAAACATATATATATATTTTTTTCACATATATATTTCCATATATATTTTCATATATATATTTCCACATATACATATTTGAGGTGAAACATATATATACACACTCATATCTGAGGTGAAATATATATATATATACCCTCATATTTGAGGTGAAATATACATATACACCCTCATATTTGAGGTGAAATATATATATACACATATGTGTATATTTCTCACAAATCTGTGAGTTTCAGGACCCCTATCTCCACCCCCAAGTCCCCAGCAGGTCAGTAAACGACCATCCGTCACTTGGAAGCTGGAGGCAACAGAAAGGGGCAATGGATGATGGAGTCAGGGCTCCAGAATGAAAAGTAATGGATGGAGTGACAGAGAATGGCAGCAGCAGCCTCTGGTGGAAACTCGCTGTCTTACAGCTGGAAGCTGCAGGCTGCTCCAGCCCGAGAAATGAGGATGCTGGCCCCACAGCCAGGAGACAGCAATACAAGCTAGATCTGCAAGGAGGCTGGGATGGTTCTAAATGGCAGCCATTTAAACTCATCAGAAAGGATTCACAGACGGGCTGCACCAGGACCGCCTGGCTAGGTCAAGGAGCAATGGGTCTTTCCTGAGGTGCACACACAGGTGACAGCTTCTGCCCTGCTAATTTTTATTCCGAAGTGTAACAAGAAGTATCAAGGATGCAGTCCATTGACCAAAAAAAGGGTCCCAGCATGTTCCTTCTCACTGCAGGCTCCTTCACTCTATCATCCTTCACCCCAAGAATGCCACATGTACACCTGCACAGACGGACACACCGGTCAGTCAACAGATATTAATTGGGCATCTACTGTGCCTCTGGCGTGATGCTAAGACCTAGGGACATAGATGACTATGACACGGTCCCTGACCCTCCAGGGGAAGATCAAGCCCTGTACAGTTGGGTCCATTAAAGAAGTTTTCCCCAGGCCAACATATTGGAGCTGTATCTTGAATGAGGGATTTTTCCCAATGAAATAACAATGATAAAGAAATTCCAGGAAGAAGAAATAGCATGTAAAGGGGCAGGACATCCTGAAAGAGTCTAGGGAGAGGTCCAGGATGCTCAGAGGTTCTGTATGGCCAGCAGCAATGGCAGAGAAGATGAAAACGGCCTGGTCAGTTGGGAACAGATTTTAAAAGTCCTCTGCTAAGGAGGCTGAGTTGCAGAGAGAAAAAGAGGTTCAATCAACAGTTCACTGGAAACAAACAGATGTTGATATCTGGTGACTGAGGATCCAGGAATGCCTAATCCTACCCAGCAAATCACTTATCCTCTCCATGAGGTCTTCAAGAGAGCATGTACACACCAATGGCATGACTCTCAGTTTTGCAAGCCTTGTGGACTCCAAATCAGGAACATGTGACTTAGAATTGAAGACCCATGTGAGAACTTTTGTTCTCTCGGCTCCCAAACCTAAATTAAGGGAAAGAAGGGCATCATATGACCATCAGGATCTTCACACTTCTACCCCACCCATTCCACGGAAAGAGCTGTGGCCAGACTGCCCTCTTGAGACAGGAGGAAGAGGAACACCAAACCCAAGTGCCAAGGACCAATTAGTGTCATGACTGTGGAAGTTCAACATTGCAATGGTTTAAAACTGCACTCCAGTTTCTCCCTGTGACCTGTCTCAACCAGTGAGGTCTCTGAGAGAACCACAGGTCTCATCAGGGTTCTTTCTTCATCATGGGAGCCTAGGCTACCTTTCACTTTTCCCAGTTCTCAAAAAGTGTACATACAAGATGCACAACAATATGACAGCACTCCCCAACAACCCAACACAGCTTCAAAATATAGAAGACAAAACTGAAGCATTAGCTTTTCCCAAACAAAAGTTAATTCCCATTTTTTCCGCCAGTCATGAAATACAGCCCAGTGGTAAATATCTAGGGAAAAAGGAAAAGTGACTTGGGAGAAACTGGCTATTGAGCTGACCAGGCCACCATACGCAAATTTTCTAGAAACTCAAGGCTTTAATAGGACTGCTGGGTCTAAGGCAGATGGCAGAAGACGCCATCCAGAAAAGTGACCTTCAGCACAGTGACCAGACCCACTAGCATGTGGAGGTAGGGCGGTGGGGTGGCTGTGAATGAATGCTGTGTATTAGACTAGCAATTTCCAGGATCGTCTCCAGGGGCCAAATGAGAACGCTTCCCTTGAGCCTTTTAGTGCTGGAACATTGATTAAGCTTCACTTCCCCAATTGCAGTTCAAACATTTTCTTCTATCACCAAGCTTCTCACTGAAGCAAGGCCTGACTTTCCCAAATAATGATGTAACAAATCAAATAGCCCTTCTCCTGAAATCTCCCCCAATTCTTTCAGCTGTAAACAGCCTCTCCACACTTAGAATTTCTCTAATCCCTCTCTGTGCTTTTCTTGTACGTGCATATATGTATAATTTCTCTCCTCTCAGAATATTATAAACTCCTTGAAGACAGTAGCAAAGAACAACTAAAATTGGGATTCTTTTTCTTCTTCATATGGGAAGAAGCAACTCCATGGAGCTCTGTTTTGAACTCCAGGGTTAGGTTCACAGCTCCCACAACTCTCAGCATAATCCCAGCCAACCTTGGGGATGAGACACAGATGGCAGAGCCAGGCAGGGACACAGGCAGAGTAGGAAGTGGCTTGGATGGTATTCTTTGGGGAATGCAAGAAATTTTCCAACTATGCTCCCAAATCTCCCACCCTCAAAACACAGCACAATATCTGAAATTCCATCATTATTAATACATTCCTTTCAGTCTTTGAGATTTCTCTCTGGTATTAGTCCACTTTCACACTGCTGTAAAGACCCTCCCTGAGACTGAGTAATTTTTAAAGGAAAGCAATTTCATTGACTCACAGTTCCGCATGGCTGGGAAGTCTCAGGAAACTTACATTCATAGCGGAAGGGGAAACAGACACCTTCTTCACAAGGTGGCGGGAGGGAGAAGAACGAAGGAGGAACTGCCAAACACTTATACAACCATCATATCTCACAAGAACTCACTCACCATCATGAGAACAGCATGGGGGAAACTGCCCCCATGATGCAATCACCTCCCTCCCTCCACATGTGGGGATTACAGGGCCCTACCTCAACAGGTGGGAATTACAATTCAACATGAGATTTGGGTGGGGACACAGAATCAAACCATATCATCTCTTTTGCAGTTCCCTCTTGAATAAGCACTCATTACCCCATAAAAGGAGAATATCTTAAGCTCTAGCCACACAATGCCTTTGGCAAGGGATTCCTCGGCCCCAGTGATAAGTAAAGTTTTACAGGACTATGAGAATGCCAGCCTGAAGATAGGTATTTGGGCAGGAAAAAATCCCTGAGGATAAGGTTTGTGGTTTGGTTTTGATCTACGCTTATAACCTCAGCACCCATTATGGTGCCTGGAACATAGAAAGTGCTCAATGTTTGTCAAAAAATTAATGACTGAGTGAATGATGAAGGAAAAGTTCAGAAGACAGTGATATTCCCCTGGAAAAGGTCAGAAGGCCAGAAAAAAATTCCCTGGGGTTAGAATTTGTTCCTTTTAAGAGACAAGGTCTTGCTCTGATGCCTAAACTGGAGTGCAGTGATACAATCATAGTCCACCGCAGCCTCACACTCCTGGGCTCAAGCAATCCTCCCACCTCAGCCTCCCAAGTAGCTAGGGACTACAAGCATGCACCATCACACCTGTCTATTTGTTTTTACTTTTTTGTAGGGATGAGTGGGGCTCGTCTCATTTCGTTAACCAGGCTAGTCTTGAACTCCTGGCCTCAAGTGATTCTCCTACCTTAGCCTCCTAAAATGCTGAGATTACAGGTGTGAGCCACTGCACCCAGCCCCTTACTCTTCTTGTCTGACCTCCACAGTGTCTTTGACTATATAACAAATACTCAGTAAATTTACCAGAACTGATACGTCTGTAAACCAAAAAAATATCTGAAATAGGTCTAAATCAATTTAAAAGCTTATTTTGCCATGATTATGAATCATGACCGGTGACACAGCCTCAGAAAGTCCTGAGAACATGTCCCCAAGCCAGTTAGGCTACACTTGGTTTTATATGTCCTCAGGAGACATAAGACATCAATCAATACACTGGTTCTGTCAGGAAAGACAGGACAACTCAAAGGATTGGGGAACTTACAGGTCATAGATGGATTCAAAAACTTTCTGATTGGCAATTGGTTAAGTTATTGTCTAAAGACCTTGAATCAATTGAAACAAGTGTCTGGGTTAAGGTAAGAGGTTGTGGAGACCAAGGTTCTTATTATGTAGATGAATTCTCATAAGAGGCATCATTAGAGTCAATAGGTGGCAAATATTTCCTTTTCAGAACTTTAAAATGTGCTAAACTCTCAGTCAGTCTCTTCAGAACCAGACAAAGACCTTGAAAGTAAGGGGATTTGCTTTATAATGTAAATTTTCCCCACAAGAGAGAGCTTTGCAGGGCCATTTCAACTTATATCAAATAAATGTATTTTGGAGTAAATACTTTGGTTTCTTTGGCCTTGTTATCTGTCATATGATGTTATACTAGAGTCAGGTTGGAATTTGGGATCTTGTTGCTACAAAGAGTCTGTTCCATCAGTTTTAGGATCTCTGTTTTAATATTAATGCTGGTCAGTTGTGTCTAAACTCCAAAAGGGAGAGGATATAATGAAGCATGTCTGACGGCCAAGCCTCCTGCTTCCCATCATGGCCTGAACTAGTTTTTCAGGTTTATTGGAGTCCCCTTGGCTGAGAGTAGAGTCCATTCCATCAGTTGGGGGGGCTTATAATTTTATTTTCGGTCCATATATCCCCGTTCTTAAGAGCTTTGCTGGATGACTCTGTGGCTTGGCTCAGGAGTAGCCTTCCCTCGCCGTCAAAAATCAGTCTCACCACCAGGGGGCAATGCAGACCAAAGACCAGGGTTTTCTTATACAAATCCCGTAGGCCTAACAGCAGGGGGCCCCCAAATGCCATTTGCACCACCAAAGGCAGCATTCCCTCTGCATATTTGTTAACATCAAATTCTCATTTAAGCATCCTTGCTTCTTGGACTTACATCTGAGGTAATAGTTAAAAAGCCATCCCAAAATCAATAAAAACAGTGGCATATATTTGGGAAACAAATATGTATAATAATAGTAACTTCTGCCATTGGTACTGCATTCACCGTTAGGAAAATTCCCTATTGTACTTGTCTAGGCAACTAAGGTATGATCCCTGAGGAGCCTGAAGCATCCCACAGATGATTCATATTTAATTGATAATTAATATGCAGTGAGTGCTAAATAATATCTACGAAATGCACGAGAGTCTTTTCTTGGGAACAACTAGCACTAGACTAAAATCTCGTATTTGGAATCCAAATGGTCAGGATTTCAGTTAACCCCTTCATTGTTCAGTTGTAAAAATAAAAACAAAAACAAACAACAACAACAACAAAAAAACTGGTTCAAAATGAGAAAGAGACATGCCCAAGCTAAGGAAGGAAGCAAAAAGGGAATATGTAATATCTGTTGATCCAGGCACTGTATCTCATTAAGCACATATGGACCTGAACTTATTCCATCTCTACCAGGCTATTATTAGCACCCATTTTCTCACATGAGGAAGTAGACTTAGGAAATTACAACACTCTTTGCTTTATTTCACGAGTGCTTTCATTCAACATTGATTGAGCTGTTATGTGGGGCCAGCCACTATGCTGAGCTGTACGGATAGGGAGACTGTGCGACCTCAGGTGAGTGGGACGGAGGCACACAGACATTACCACGACTGAGTGTAGTGAGCATTCTTCTATAGCCTCAGTTCTCCCTTAAGCCATAGCTTGATATTGCACTGCATTTTGCTGCCTTGGCTATATTGTCACCTCCCTCCTTCCCAGGGCAGGTTCTGTGTTGTATCCTCTTCGTTTCTCCAGTGTTTAGACTAGTACCTTGTACTCCAATAATGACTGGGTGACCCTATGGATGGAAGGAAGGAAGGAAGGAAGGGTGGGTGGATGGGTGGATGTGTGGATGGATGGATGGATGGATGGATGGATGGATGGATGGATGGTGGATGGACAAATGAATGGATCAATGAATAGATGAACAGATGAATGAATTCTGGCCACTGTGGGTCAAAAAGGGAAAGAAGTGAGACATTGAAAGACTTTCTTCATTACTATATTCTTATTATCTGTGCGGATATTTGATCTGCTTAGCATGTTGAGAACACTTTGAACTTTCCTGAATTTTTCTACTGCTGGCCCATGTTAGGCAGGTTCTAGGTGCTTAGTAAAAGCTTGTGGAATGAGTGGTATTTTTCCATGTTTGACTTTATTCTCTCTCACTTTTTTGACGAGTTTTTTGGGGGGTGAGGTTCTTTGGCCTATCATGTAAAGAAGACGACTAAGCCACAGAAAGGTGAAGTGTCTGGGGGTCTAAATGATCTAGAACTCTGGGATTCAGAGACCCCAGACCCTGGCGCAAATCAATAAGAGAGCCTGTGGCCTTTACAAGAAGCAGCTGGAGGTCCCAGCCCTGATGAGGAAGGAGGAGATCCTCCCAGCTGTGTCTGGAGGAAAGCCCCAGGCCCGAGCCTTTGAGTTAGAGGTATCCGTGCCCCCAATTGCCAAAGGGGATTGTGGGAGCTAGGGCTGGCTGCTCTGGAAGAGAGCAGGTAGGAGGAGGCAGGAACGAAAGGCTGGAGTCCTTTCAATAGAGGAGCCGGGAGGGGCTTGGTGGAACAGTAGGTGCACCCCCAGCCCAGACAGCTCAGAGCACTCCGCCCTCCTTACTGTCCCAGCCCTGCAGGGTTAGTGAGGGGCTACCTGAAACTCGAGGCCCAGGGTGGGGCCTCCAGGAGGCCAGAACCAAACCCTGGGTGTCTGCAGTGCTGCATTTTACCCGGGTTTTGGAAGGAATACGCTTCGTTTGAGGAGGCTCCCCTTCTCTGTGCCTCTGTTTCCTAATCATTGCAATGGCGTTACGGAGAAGAATGAGTGAGTCACTACTTGAAAACACCTGACAGAGGCCAGGCACATAGTAGGTGCTCATTAAATATGTTCCCCTCCCTCCCTCTTCACCGTTTCCTGATGTGGCACCTTAGTTTCCTCATGAGTGAAATAGGAATGACAGTCCCCACAACCAGCTTTGTCTTAGGGATCTTATGAAAAAATTAAAAAATAGATGTAAAAGCACTATAAAGTCTATAGGTAAAATGTGAAAGCCAGCTCAAACGAATGCATGAGGCCCTCGGGATAGAACATGCCAAGGAAAGTAAATCTCTAAGGTAAAAATCTGAGAGAAAAACCTCCTTCAGTTTCACCCAATTTGGCCTGTCCACAACGGCCTCTTTACACGCTGCTGCCAAACCGTCTCGCTATTCCCTCCAGGTGTTAGGAAGGCTGCTCCCGCCGCCGATTCTCCCCGCTCCTCCTCCTCCTCCTTTCCCTCCTCCTCCATTTCCTCCTCCTCCTCCTTTCCCTCCTCCTCCATTTCCTCCTCCACCTCCTTCCCCTCCTCCTCCTCCTTTCCCTCCTCCTCCATTTCCTCCTCCTCTTCCCCCCTCCTCCTTCTCCTTCTCTTCTCCTTCCTCCTCCTCCTTTTCCCCCTCCTCCTCTTCCTCCTCCTTTCCCACCTCCTCCTTTTCTTCCTCTTCCTTTTCTTCCTCCTCCTCCTTTCCCTCCTCCTCCTTTTCTTCCTCCTCCTCCTCCTCTTCTTTCCCCTCCTCCTCTTTCTCCTCCACCATTTCCTCCTCCTCTTCCCCCATTCCTCCTCCTCCTCCCCTTCCTTCCCTTCCTTCTTCTCCTCCTCCTCCTCTTCCCCATCCTCCTCCCACTCTTCCCCCTCTTCCTCCTCCTCTTCCTCCTCCATCTTCTCCTCCTACATCTCAAGTGCTCTCATTCCAGTGTTCACCAGCACAGGCATGCTGCTGCCACCTGTCCTTGGGAGAGGACTGAGGTTGCTGTCACAGCCACTGGACAGAAGGCGGGAAGAACAAGCCTAGTGGTCCCCTAGCGTCCTGTAAACATGCCCAGAATAGAACCCACTCAAACAGCAGCTGTTTCATGAAGCTATCCTAGAAAAGCTCACTTGGCCAAGCCAACTCCTCCCTGTGGGTGATGGGAAAGTGGAAAGAGGCTGGACTTGAAGGTGGGAGGGGGTAACTGAAGGCCAGGTCTACATCTGAATCTAGAATGCCGTGTGACCTTGAATAAGTTCCTCAGCGCCCTCGATCACCACTTTTTCTCACATCCAAAGTGATGCTTGGTTTTGAGGGTTAAATAAGGAAATATAAATATAGGGCACAGTATAATGCCTGGCCAAGAGCTGGCACATAACACATGTGAGCTAACTAAAAGAGTGGATGAAAGAATGACCCTCAAATCTCAGGATCAGTCAAAAGTTCAGTTTGGGGCAAGCCAGAGGGTGCTCCAGCAAGCAGCATTTTCAATTCACTAATCAAGGATTACTTGTCAACCTTCTACCAAAAAAAAAAAAAACAGAAGAATCTTTCCCTGAGGCATGAGGCTTGGTTGGGGAAGACAGGGGACAGGTGACTGTGATAGGAAGAAGAAGGAAGGAATAATCCAGAAGCTCACTGCCAGAACAAATGAAAAATATCACCCCTCTGCTCAATATCCTTCCATGGCTCCCACTTATCCAGACCTGAATTCCTCACTCAGCATTTAAGACCCTCCCCTTAGCCTGACCCAATTTAACTTCCACCCTATTTAGTTCACTCCTGATGCCTATCCCTCACCGCCTCTAGTCTGGTCTTGCCTTCGTGTATGCTGGAAAGTGAACCTCAAAGTCTCTGCGGCTTCTCACCTGCGCTCGGCCCACAAAGATCACTTTTTTCCCCATTCAGCACTTTGGGGCTGCATTCATTTTTGCTTTTTAGTTATACATCAACTTTCTCACGTCACTTTTCAAATATCAAGCTGAGTCTGTTCAACTAGACTATAAGCTCCACAGGGATAAGATGATGTGATGCGGGTGTGTATTTATATAAATATTTATACACAGATGCTCCTCAACTTAGAATAATTTCAACTCAGGAGGGGTTTATGAGGACATAACCCCATTGTAAGTCGAGGAGCATACTAAATGCCTATTGCATTCACACCCTTGTAAAGTCGACAAATTGTAAGTTGAACCTCTGTCGTAGGGAACGGTCGGTATTCCAAAATATTGATAGATTGACCAGGCATGGTGGCTCACACCTATAATCCTAACACTTTGGGAGGCTGAAGCAGGAGGGTTACTTAAGCCCAAAAGTTTGAGACCAGCCCTGGGTAACACAGTGAGACTTTCTCTCCACAAAAATAAAATAATTAGGGTGCGGTGGCCTGTGCCTGTGGTCCGAGCTACTTGGGAGGCTGAGGTGGGAGGATCACTTGAATCCAGGAGGTCGAAGCTGCAGTGAGCTGTGATTGCACCACTGCACTCCAGCCTGGGCAACAGAGTAAGGCCCTGTCTCAAAAAAATAAAAGATCTATTTATCCACCTATCTATGACTATATATCCATGTCCAGATCTATAAATCTATAGGTATAGACTATATGTAGATATAAGTTATAGATAAAGAAATAGACAATGAGCACGAAAGCAATCCCTCCTGCCCCCGTGGACATGCCTTTGAACATGACTTTGTTTGGCTGCACCCATCAAGTACTGGAGTCTATTTCCCCTTTCCCTGAATCTCGGCTGGCCCTGGGACTTGCTTTCACAACCAGAAACGACAACTAGAATGTGGCAGAGGTGACATTGTGTGTCTTCCTAGTCCAGGTCTCAACAGGACCTGCAGCTTCCACTCTTCTTCTCCTAAATCAGAACTCTTCCACTGCCGTGTGACGAAGGCTGGGCTGGCCTTGAGGATGGGAGATCATGAGGGGGAGAGGCATGGAAAACAGTCAACACCAAGCACCAGATGCATCCATGAGGCCACCTTAGACCAAGGGGCCCAGCTGAGCCACGCCAGGAATACACCCATGTTAGTGACCTCTGGAGAAAGTATCCTCCATGGCACCATCTGCTCACCTTCTATTTCCTGCAGGGATCTTTGTCCAAAGCTGAGCCCTGCCCAGAGTGGGGAACTGCTGACTTCTGAGAAAATAAAATGGTTGTTGTTTTAAGCTACCAAGCTTTGAGAGTGGTTGGTACAAAGAAAAGATTATCATACGTGTGTAGGTATATTTGTGTGTTATGTGTATGTGTGCGTGCATAATTGAGTATGTGCATATTAGCATCAGGATTAATGAAGTGAACAATTGAATCAGTGAATGAGTTCAAAGCTTTAATATACTTGACTTTTAGATTTCTGCTTTCTGAGCCATTTGGCATAGAATTTATTTGGTGAAGTTGACTTTATTCTTTCTTTTCTCTCAACAAGAGAGAAAATTAAGGAACTGAAAGAAACTCACATAGTGCTTAGCAATGTCAAGGATTTAGAGGAACGCCCACTCTGCTAGTTTTTCTTGGATGCACCAAAATAAAAGTAAATAATTAGAGTTGTTGACAAGAATGTCTTAACTTGACCGGGTGCAGTGGCTCACACCTGTAATCCCTCTACTTTGGGAGGCTGAGGCAAGAGGATCACTTGAGACCAGAAGTCTGAGACCAGCCCCAGCAACATACTGAGACTCCATCGCTACAAAAATAGAAAAATAAGCTGGGCATGGCAAGCCTGTAGTCCCAACTACTTGGAAGGCCGAGGTGGGAGGATCACTTGAGCCTGAGAGGTTGTGATTGCAGTGAGCTGTGATCACACCACTGCACTCTAGCCTGGGTGACTACAGAACGAGACCCTATCTCAAAAACACATATATGTATGTGTGATGTGTGTGTGTGTGTGTGTATATATGTGTGTGTATATATACATATATATGTGTGTGTGTGTGTGTGTGTATCTCCACACTCTTTTGACTATGGATGGTGAGTGCCTCTGGGGCAGAAAATCGGACTCAGAGAAGGGAGATGAGACCACTGGATCACACTGTAAGGCAAGAAAGCCAGAGACGGAACAAAGGCACCACTGCTGCATTTTGGAGACTGGCCTGGGACATCTGGGCCACACTGGGTCCCATGTGCCTAATGGGTCTCAAGTGACCTGGCTAGCACACTTCAGCTGGAATTCACAGGAGATGCTGTTTTGTAAGATGATCCTGAGTCGGCCTCAGAAATAGCTATGGAAAAAGACGACTTCACCTTGATGTGAGTCTGACTGGAAAGAGCAAGGCGCAATCATATCTGTTCTCTCTGCACTTCATCTACGGCCACCACTTTCCTGATGACCGTCATGACCAGCCATTATGGAGGGTCCGTCTTCCCAGCCACCTTACACTGCAGCCATTAGGTATCTCACGGTCTCATTTAAACTGGAAGAAAGCAGGGCCCAGACTGGTGAGTTAAATTGCCCAATGTCTCATAGTGAGAAAGTTCAAGAACTAAACCAGGCTGGGCACGGTGGTTCACACCTGTAAACCCGGCACTTTGGGAGGCCGAGGCAGGTGGATCACTTGAGCTCAGGAGTTCGCGACCAGCCTGGCCAACATGGTGAAACCCTATCTCTACTAAAATACAAAAATTAGCCAGGTGTGGTGGCACATGCCTGTAATCCCAGCTACTCGGGAGGCTGAGGCAGGAGAATCACTTCAATCTGGGAGGTGGAGGTGGCAGTGAGTTGAGATCATGCCACTGCACTCCAGCCTGGGTGACAGAGTGAGACCCCGTTAAAAAAAAAAAAAAAAAAAAGGAACTAAACCAAAACATATCTGCTTCCCAAACTCCCAGCCTTTTTCACCACCTCTGGCACCATCATCCATATGGGATCTGCCAGGATCTTCTTCCGAAGCTGAGGACGAGGGAGGGAAGGACTTTGCACAGAAGACTGCACAAGGCACATGGGCCTGTTGTGAAAACTAAGCCGGCTGGGAGCAAGGCCATCCTCATATAGCTGCTTGCCATTCACCTTGGATAAGACTTGCTTTGATTCCACTTCCTCCCAAATGCTTTTCCACTAGAAAATTGAGAAATTGTATAATTGCAGTGAATAAAGATACAGAAAGGGCTATAGAAGCTTGGAGTTTCTATCTGAAGCCTCGTAAGATACTACTCATTTCCATCTGTCTTCCCAAACTGAAAGCAGCCAGACGACCGCTACATATCAGGCATTTCTAAAACGGAGCATAACACATGGTCCCCACTGTAAAGGAGCTTAACCTCTAGTCACACAAATACACACAAAACTAACAATGATGAGCTTTGCAGTACCGACTTAATGCAACAAGAATAAGAAAAGAAAGATCCGGGCCTGGCGCAGTGGCTCACACCCATAATCCCAGCACTTTGGGAGGCCAAGGCAGGAGGATCACTTGAGGCCAGGAGTTCAACCAGCCTGGCCAACATAGCAAAATCTCATCTTTAAAACTATAGTTTACAATAGCTGGGTGTAGTAGTGTGCA
>NW_012110386.1:61268-96894 GCF_000951045.1 Mandrillus leucophaeus | reverse complement strand
AGAAAGAAAGAAAGAAAGAAAGAAAGAAAGGAAGGAAGGAAGGAAGAAAGGAGGGAGGGAGGGAGGGAGGAAAGGAAGGAGGAAAGGAAGGAAGGAGAGAGAGAAAGAAAAAGAGAAGGAAGGAAAGACAAAAAGATCCTTAAGGAAAAAGAATTTTTTTTTCTTCAGATGGAGTCTCACTCTGTCGCCCAGTAAGGAGAAAGAATATTTTACAAAACATAGGGAATTTGAGCTGGATCTTGAAGGAAAATGTATTTGGGCCGAGAAGGAAAGGCTGTTCTGGCAGTGGGAACAGCATAGGCAAAGACTGGGTGGGAGGGATGAGTGCCTTCTGCAGAGGACAGTGAGGAGACAGACCACTCCGGGGACTGGGAGGCAGAGAACCGAAGAGTCCCATAGTGAGCTGGAAAGCCGGAGGTCAGTGAAAAGGAGACATCTGCTAACCCAGCCCCACCCATCCCACGTTCCAAAAGACAGAGGCACGTCCCTCTACCCACGCAAGACCCACAGACAGACGTATGCATGCGCGTCCCCTACTCTGTGTTTGCTCCTGTCAGAAACCAGTGTGCGAGATGATTGTGAATTCCAGAGGAGGGTGGGAAGGGCCAGGATAGCAGATTGCAGAGGCTCTAATTACATATCTTTGAGGTGGAAATTTAGTAAAACCACAGACTTGGAACAACATAAAAGTGCATAAAACAGCCTCATCCGTTCATTATGCAAAGGAATTGCTCATTTATGGAGTTTGGATTACAGTACAGAGCTTATAAAGCAGAAAGATGGTGCTTTATAGAATCCATAAGCAGCAGCACGCTAGCTTCACGGAGGCACACCTGTTGAAGGCAGCCTAACCACGGCACCCAGTGGCTCCCCATCCACCGAGGGGTGGCCCCACAGTGCCACTGCCACCCCTTCCTCCAAGAGTGATGAGAAAGGGCAAAATTCAAGAGAAGCTCGCAGAGAGGACAACTGCCTGTCACAGTTCTGGGATCATAGGGAAAGGGGTCTGAAGAGCCATTTATGATGAGAAAAATTAATGTAAATGTTGGGGTCATATTGGGGGCCAAGGACTTAGAAAACTATGATAAGGTCAGGTGTGGTGGTTCTTGCCTGTAATCCCAGCACTTTGGGAGGCTGAGATGAGGGGATTGCTTGAGGCCAGGAGTTTAAGACATGCCTGGGCAACGTAGCAAGACCCCGTTTCTACAAAAAAATTAAAAATTAGTCAGGCATCATAGTGCACACCTGCAGTCCCAGCCACTCAGGAGGCTGAGGCAGGAGGATCGCCTGAGCCAGGAGATTGAGGCTGCAGTGAGTTGTGATCGTGACACGCACTCCAGAGCCTGGGTAACAGAGGAAGACCCTATTTAAAAAAAGAAAAAAAAATAATAGAAGGAAAAAGAAGGAAAGAAACTATCTGAGGCCAGGATCACCTATTGAAGGGAGGGGGGGAAAACAAAACCTGAATCTAATTTGCTTTAATTTTTACATGTTATTACCTACTTTCCTTTTCCTTCATATTAAAATTTCTTTAGAGAGTATTAAGTCCCTCAAAGAGCATTTCCCAAAGTGTGTCCTTATGAAACACTAGTTTACAAGGGGAAAACTGTTCAGGGATCAAATACATTGAGGAAATTTCAAATTAAATGTAACCTTCTCAGAATTTATAGTGAACATCATTAACATGGTAAAGGCTCTGAGAGGTCCTGTAATAAAGAAACTTAAATTTGATTAACTTGGTATTTCTAAAATTTAAGTAATAAAAAAGTCTAGGGTTTTGCTTTTATTTGCAAAACATCTATAATCATCTGGAGGAACAAGTGATTTTCTCAAACAGGCTTTGGGAAATAATGATTTTTGTTTGGCTGTTTTTTCAGTTTCTGTCTTTGGAAGTAAATTTTGGAAACTGTCCAGTCATTCAAGACCTATTGCTTGATCCTTTTGTTTTAGTCCAGCACGTGGAGTTCTGTCCTAATCGCTTATATAAGGTTGTATTACTTACTCATAAGGAGACTTGATTACCAGGTTTCTAGGTGGAACCAGGGGACTCTGCAAACTCAGGCTTTCTGGGACTTGGAAAGTCATGTCCTGGTGCCCAGAGAGGGAAATGAATCAGGGTGCTCTGGTCAGTGGCACTCAGCCATACCTGAGTACCAAAGGGAAGATGCATGAGAGTAGCATGTTGAAAACAATGGTAGGGTTGGGCACGGTGGCTCACGCCTGTAAACCCAGCACTTTGGGAGGCCAAGGCCAGTGAATCACAAGGTGAGGAGATCGAGACCATCCTGGCTAACACGGTGAAATCCCATCTCTACTAAAAATACAAAAAATTAGCCAAGCGTGGTGGCACGGCCTGTAATCCCAGCTACCCGGGAGGCTGAGGCAGGAGAATCGCTTAAACCCAGGAGGCGGAGGTTGCAGTGAGCTGAGATTGCGCCACTGCATTCCAGGCTGGGTGACAGTGCCAGACTCCATCTCAAAAAAAAAAAAAAAAACAGTAAACCTGAAGACAGCCCCAAAGCCCATCAACAGACAAACATATGAACAAACGGTGGTATATCCACACGATGGAATGCCACTCCTAAACTAAAAAAGAATAAACTGTCAGTACAGACACCACCAGGAATAAATTTCAAAATGACTATGCTGAGTAAAATACTCCAGACAACAGCAACAAAAAGAATACAGATCATATGATTCATGTATATAAAACTCTGAGAAATGCAAACTAGGCCAGGTACAGTGGTACTTTGGGAGGCCCAGGAGGGAGGATCACTTGAGCTCAGGAGTTCGAGACCAGCCTAGGCAACATAATGAGATCCCATCTCTCAAAAAAAAAATTTTTTTTAGACGGTGTCTTGCTCTGTCACCCAGGCTGGAGTGGAGTGGCGCATTTTGGCTCACTGCAACCTCTGCCTCCCGGGTTCAAGCAATTCTTGTGCCTCAGCCTCCTGGGTAGCTGGGATTACTGGCGTTTGCCACCACACCCAGCTAATTTTTGTATTTTTTTTAGTAGAGACGGGGTTTCACCATGCCAGCCAAGCTGGTCTCGAGCTCCCGACCTCAAATGATTCCCCTGTGTTAACCTCCCGAAGTACTGGGATTACAGGTGTGAGCCACTGCATCCGGCCAAAAAAATTTGTTTTAATTAGCCAGGTGTGGTGGTGCGGACCTGCACTTCCAGCTACTTGAGGCCAGGAGGTCGAGGCTGCCGTGAGCCATGATCACGCTACTGCACTCTAGCCTGGGTGACAGAGCGAGACCCTGTCTCAAATAAAAACTAAAAATAAAAAAGCAAACTAAAGTAATCTGCAGTGACAGAAAGCACATCAGTGGTTGCCTGGGGTTGGGAGTAAAGGGAAAGAAAAATTCTAAAGGGACACTAGGAAGTCTTTGGGGGTGGATGATGAAACTGTCTGGCATCTCACTTATGGTGATAGCTTTATGGTTGCATACGTAAGTCAAAACATTAGATGGTGCTTTAATGTCGTACCACCATTACATGGCATATTATGGGTGCCATTTATTATCTATAAGCAATATCTCAAAAAAATGCCAAAAATAAAAGTGGAAATTTTTCTCTGGAAAAGAACAATGGGAAATTGTGCCTGGCTTGCCTCTCATGAATGATTTCTAAATTATCAGGCTTTGTAAGCAAGTGAATGTGCTCTACACCTTGATGGGCTCCATTACTAGGTATTGTCTTCTGTACCCTTTTCTCGACCATGTAGGCAGAGATAACTATTCATCTTTGTTTATTTTCTCATCAAAGGAAAGGACTTGAAAGAATTTCATCTGATTCCTAGAAATTATAAGGATGCAGAAGATGGAAGCTTTCCATTCTTCAATGGCTTTTCTTGGATCCTGAAGTTCTGCCAAAGCTTGTGTGGTCTAGGGGACTAATAAAGCTGGATCTCTCCGTCCAAGCCGGGGCTCATCCTCACTGGCGGTATGTCATTGACGTGGTCATTTCCTCTCTCTATGTCTTTAGAGAATCAGACACTTCAGAGACGTAATCGTTTGTGGGTTTTGTTTGTTTATTTTTTTAAGAGACAGGATCTGGCTATGTTGCCCAGGCTGGTCTCAAACTTCTAGCCTCAAACAATTCTCCTGCCTCAACCTCCTGAACAGCTGGGATTGCAGGTGTGAGCCACTGCAACCTGGCTGTAAGAGATTTAAAGGATTAAAGAACAGCTCTCTTTGAGGAAACTGAGGCAAGAAAAGAGTTTCTTCATTCTTAAAATGAAAAGGTGGGCAAGTTCCTTCTTATTCTGACCTTGTATGATTCTTCAAATTTTTCTGTGCTGGTGAGAATGGCAGGTGAGGGCTCTAAGTGAATAAATACAAGTTTGAGGGAAGAGGAAATAAGGAAACAAAAAAAGAGAGAATTGGCTACATTGAATGCTAAGAGCCTGGTTTTCTGGTGCTTTGCTTTTGTTTTTGTTTTTTGAGGCAGGGTCTGGCTCTGTCGCCCAGGCTGGAGTGCAGTAATGCAATCTCGGTTCGCTACAACCTCCACCTCCCAGGTTCAAACAATTCTCCCACCTCAGCCTCCTCAGTAGCTGGGACTACTGGCATGCTCCACCATACCCAGCTAATTTTTGATGCTTTTGGTAGAGACGGGCTTTCACCATGTTGGCCAGGCTGGTCTCGAACTCCTGACCTCTGGTGATCCGCCCACCTCGGCTTCCTAAGGTGCTGGGATTACAGGTGTGAGCCACCGCTGCTGGCTGAGTCTGGTCTTGGAAGTTAGTCAGCTTCATCCCTGGATGGCTCTCTGGTCAGTCATCTGACTGAGCTAATTCACAGCTCTGAGTCTCATCTGCAAGCTGGAGTTCTTAGGAACTACCATAGTTACTCTCAGGAGTAAAGTTTGTTTAATTTGTAAAAATTTCCAGCACAACGTCCAGCCTACAGAAGGTCCTGCCTTCTATATCCGCTTCTAGACCATATGGGCAGAGATAACTATTCATATTTGTTTATTTTCTCATCGAAGGAAAGGACTTGAAAGGATCTCGTCTGAAATTCAAAACATTAGTTCCTTCCTCCCCTTCCAGAGACAAATTGCTTATTAAACATTTTGCCCTATAAATTCACTGACAAATACAGGACCAAAGAACCCCAAATCCTCAGACTTGATTCAATGGCAAAACCTAATCCCTTTCCAAATGACAAGGCTCCAAGACCTCAACTGTTGCTTAACAGAGCCACTTATCACCTCAGTCACTTATGACTGAGCCTCGGTGACCCACTGCCTCTGAGAGTGGCCCCACAAAGGAAGCAGGCCCTTCTCCCTCCACCCTGGGGCTCTTCATTCCCTCCCACCTTTCCAGACTCAGGAAGTGCTGCATCTGCCACTTCGACCTCTGTTTCCACCACCGTACCTCATCTTCCACCTGACTTCCTTTCCTTCCTTTCCCTCTGTGCTTTTTAGGGGACAGGCCAAGTCTAAAGCACCTTCAGAGATCAAGGTGGTGAAAGGGGGTGGATAATGTCAAATGAGGAGACAGGGCTTTCTGTGTCCCAGTAAGTTAAGAATAGCAGAGCTGGAAGCCGCCTTAGGGTCTATATTATTTTCCTGTGGCTACTGAAACAAAGTACTAACAACTGGGTGACTTAATATAACAAGAATTTATTCTCTAACTGTTCTGGATGTCAGAAGTCCAAAATCAAGGTATCAGGAGGGACTTGTTCTATCTGAAAGCTCTAGGAGGCCATACCTTCTTGCCTCTACCAGCTTCTGGTAGTTGGGAATCCTTGGTGTCCCTTGGCTATAGACCCATCACTCCAGTCTCTGCCTCTGTCATCACATGGCATTCTCCCTGTGTGTCTTTCTGTCTCTGAATTTCTATGTGTCCTTTCCTTCTAAAGACACCAATCATAGTGGATTATGACTCACTCCAATCCAATATGAACCCATCTTCACTTGATTACATCTGCAAGGACCCTATTTCCAAATAAGAACACATTCTGAGGTTCTGGATGGACATGCATTTTGCCAGGACATCCTTTAACCCTTTAACCCAGTGCAGACTCCTCCATGTTTAATTCATCTGAGGACAGTAAGCCCTAAAGATTAAGTGAGTTCGCCGGGCACGGTGGCTCACATCTGTAATCCCAGCACTTTGGGAGGCTGAGGTGGGTGGATCATTTGAAGTCAGGAGTTCGAGACCAGCCTGACCAACATGGTAAAACCTCCTCTCTACTAAAAGTACAAAATGAGCTGGGCGTGGTGGCGTATACCTGTAATCCCAGCTACTTGGGAGGCTGGGGCAGGAGAATCACTTGAACCCAGGAGGCAGAGGTTGCAGTGAGCCGAGATCACACCACTGCACTCCATCTTGGGTGAGACACAGCGAGACTTAGTCTAAAAAAAAAAAAAAAGATTAAGTGACTTGGCCTTTACATGACCGATTAATGGCAGAGCTAACACTAGAGTTCAGGCCTATTGCTCCCATATCCAAGGTGATTTTTAGAGCACCAGTTTCTAAAGAGCACAAATTTGACAATACGCTCAGGGTAGGGGTAAAGCGGTGATTTTTGTTTGGGAAGCTGCCTGTGCTGAACTAGGCTTATAAGAGTACTAGCTGCTGTTTACCAGGCTTTAGAGGCATAATCTCTAATCTCCACAACAATTGTTACACCCACAGAGCTTCCTACAGGGCAGCCATACTGCCTAGCACTTAAATGGGTGCAGTAGTCTCCCCTTATCTTTGGTTCCATTTTTTCCATTTCAGTTACTGCAGAAAACATTTTGTTCCCCATGGATTCAAAGTATTCAATCACCATCTGAAAATATTCAGATATTTTGAGAGAGAGAATATATTCACATAACTTTTATTACAGTATATTATTATAATTTTTTTCTTATTAGTTGTTAATCTCTTACTATGCCTAATTTATAAATTAAAGTTTATTATAGCTACATATATATAGGAAAAAACATAACATATATAGGGTTCTATACTATTCATGGTCTCAGGCATCCAATGGAGATCTTGGAACATGCCCCCAAAGATAAGGGGCGGCCAGCTGTATTAACCTATTTAGTCCACCAAATAAGCCAAAGTCTGTCTGAACCCAAACGGCGTGACCTTCCTCTAGCACCAACCTGCCTTAAATGAGAACTTAGAGTGAAAATGGCACCTTAGGCAAACCCTTCCTGACTCTCTCCAACTGCCTAGGAGTAATTTAAAGCTAGAAGAACTTTGAGAATGTCCACCTAGGCCAAGAATGGGATAACCACAAAAGACAGTTGTCTATCCAGAAGCCAGCTGGCAGCCAATTAGCTGGGAACCTCCCAAAGCCAAATCGTTAGATGTGCCTACAGATTGAGACAAGACATGGGCCATTAAGCCCATTCCAGCTGATGGCTGTGGTTTCTGGCCAGGGATGGCCAACAGATGTGCACCAGCAGCCTCCACAGGTCCGTGTGCAGATGTTGGGCAAATCTCCCCAGCATGACGCAGCTCTGAGGCAAGGAGGGACCCAGAGAGAGAGAGAGAGCAGCTCCAGCTACTCGTGTCAACAGCTCAGATTTTTAAGGCCTGCTGGTTGGAACCTCGTGGCACTGGCTCACCACTCATTACATGCTGAGGAACTGTGGGTAGTAATTAAGGATTACCCAATGGCATCAATTAGTGCCAATGAGAGGCTCAGTTGGACGCGTTGACTCTCCAAGAGGTAATACAGAGGAGGGGAAGCCATCTCTTACTGGGCATTTGCAGAGAAGAAACACTTGGGGAGGTCATAGGGGACCAAAAAAAAGCAGTGGAATGTCCTTTGCCTCTGCCACTCCCTTTGTAATGATAGTTCTTATTTGAGACAAGGCACATGTGAGCAATTTGGAATCTGGACAAGATTTCTTCTGAGGACACACCCTGTGTTTCTGGACCAGATTTTTTCTTTTAACAGGGTCTTGCTCTGTCACCCAAGCTGGATTGCAGCACTGCTATCATAGCTAACTGCAGCCTGGGACTCCTGGGCTCAAGTCATCCTCTTGCTTCAGACTCCCAAGTAGCTGGCACTGTAGGTACGTGCCAACATTATTTTAAAAAAAAAAAAAATTGTAGAGATAGGATCTCACTATATTGCCCAGGCTGGTCTTGAACCCCTGGCACCAAGCGATCCTCCTGCCTCAGTCTTCCCAAGTGCTGGGATTACAGGTGTGAGCCACCACACCCAGAATGGACCAGATTTTTAGAGGAGTCTGAACTCATTGCCACTCTTGGCTGCTTTGCTCATTAAGAGAATGGATGTGCCCCTTTTCATTTGTGAGGATACTGAGGAAGCAGCAAAGAGCACCAACTCAGAGCCTTGAGATCTGTGGCCCCATGACAGCTCCATCATGGCCTTGCTACATGACTTTGGATAAACCAACAGCCCAACCCATGGGAAACTGGAAAAGTCATCACAAAACTCTGACAGTGAATGATGGCCTTGGGCCATGAAGTTTTTTGCAAATCTGGCCAAAGCAATGTACCCAAGTACCCCCAGGAAAACGCCCACAGAAGCAACAATATTCGCAGATGACCTCAGAAGCTTTTTGTGGCCCTCTACCAAGTCCATAGATTCCAAGATTGAAAGTGCCTGCCCACAGAAGCATGACAGCAGCTGCCCAGGGCTCAGCTAACACACCTTGAGGAAAAACATCTCAATGTCACCAAGCCCATTATCAGCAGATTGAAAGTGAGAACATGTATTATTTGTTATATCTATCATCATCATCATAAAAGTAATACTGCACATGGTGTAAATATTTTTCACACAGTGTTTGGGGGTAATCTGCTCCCTTGTTGCCGGCAGCACTTTCCTGATCATGTTCTAAACTGTAGCTTGTTCTTCCATATGTTCTCTTCTACTTCCATCTTTCAGAAATTCACCAGAATCTCTGGGCACAGAGGGCCACCCCTGCTGTTCTCAGCACAGTTACGAATTGATTTCCTTTTTATATCTTTGCTGTCATGTCAGTGGGATTCAGGAGACAAGGGAGGCAAACATGCAAACTCAGGCTTGAGCCAGAAGTTGCTAATTTCTTTTAGATTATGTAAAGGACTTGTCTTCTCCATCCCAGAAGGCTGGGATGGGAGGCACTGCCTAGGCTTGCTTTTGTAGGTCCCTGTCTGACCATCTACCTCATTGCCCATCAGCACTCCCTGAGTGCCAGCATCCATGCAAGGCCCTTGTGGCCCAGGAAAGAAGTAGGATCAGTTGATGCAGCTTCAGCAGGAATGTCATGACTGACAGGGTACCATTCCCAGAAATCTGCCTGTCCCTCCTGTGGCCAGAGGACCGGTGCTCTCACCTGACAGGCTGCACTGTCTCTGTTCTGTGGATTGGTGCAAGCACTCATTTTATGTTCAGGTCTGTGGGTTTGGACCCAAAAGGCAGCACAGCACAGAGGTCAAGGAAGTAGACTCCAAGACACTCACCAGCTGTGTGACTTTGAACAAATTCCCTAACCTTTCTGTGCCTCAGGGTCACCAACTGTAAAATAGAGATAATAATATTCACGTATGGTTGTACATGAAATGTGTAGAACAATGGCTAGTAAGCATAGTAAGTGCTCAAGAAATGAGAGTTTTTTGAGAATGGGGATAACAGGGTGTTATAGACTGAATGCTTGTATTCCCCTAGAATTCATATGTTGAAGCTCTTAACCTCCAGTGTGATGGTATTCGGAGGTGGGACTTTGGGAGGTAATTAAGTTTAGTTGAAGCCATGAGGGTGGGGCTGCCATAATAGGATCACTCCCCTTGTAAGGAGAGGAAGAGACCAAAACTCACTTTCTCTCCACCATGCAAGGCAGTAAGGGAGCTATCTGCAAGCCAGGAAAAACCAAATCTGTGGGCATCTTGATCTTAGACTTACCCAGTCTTTAGAACTGTGAGCAATAGATTTCTGTTGTTTAAGGCACCTCATCTGTGGTATTTTGTTATAGCAGCCCACATTGACTGATACAAGGTGGGGTATATTAGTCAGAGTTCTCCAGAGAAACAGAACCAATAGGATATGTGTATTTTAGGGAGCTGGCTCCCACAATTGTGTTGCTGGAAAGTCTGAATTTTGCAGAGCAGGCTGGCAGGCTGGAGATCCAGGGAAGAGTTAAGGTTGTAGGTCAAGTCCAAAAGCGGTCTCCAGGAGGAATTCTCTCTTTCTTGGGAGACCTCAGTCTGTTTTCTCTTAAGGCTTTCAACGGATAGGATGAGGCCCACCACCTATGGACAGTAATCTGTTTTACTCAAAGTCTGCTGTTTTAAATGTTAATCTCATCTAAAAATTACACTCTCAGAAGCAACTAGTCTGTTGTTTCACCAATTAACTAGGGACCATGGCATAGCTAAGTTGAGACCTCAGATCAGCCATCACAGCGGGTGACCAAAAGTTCACAGGGCACATAGACTACACCTCCATGGCAGGCTTGACCTCATTTTAACCTAATTACCTACTGAAAGGCCCAATCTCCAAATACAGTCACATTCTGAGGTACTAGGGATTTGAACATTTAGATTTGGAAGAGATACAATTCAGTCCCAAACAGGGACCCACTGGTCTCAAGGGTCTTTCCATATACTTAAAGTGCCACAAGGGCCAGCACTGTCTCTAGAGCCAGGGCCCCTGTGTCTAGGTCTCCAAAGATAACTGAAGAGGGCTCCACAGGCCTGTGTCATTAGCACACACAGAACAGCAGGGATTGTCGAAGCCAGATGGCAGACACCTGCTCTGAGGGCAAGTGCAGACCTGGAGCAAGTGTGTCCTGGATGGCATCCAGCAGGCTTCCCTGCAGGCCCCTCCCATCCTAATCATTATGCTTTCCACTAGGAGCTTTGCCTGCATTTTCTCCTTTGGTTCTTATGGTCACCCATGGAGAAGGCTGGATGAGGATCACCATGCCCATTTTATAGAGGCCTGATGAAAGCTAGAGGCAACACAACAAATAAGGACAGAGTCTGGACTAGAACTTAGCTTTTTTGACCCCTGCTTCAGGGCGCTTTACCACTACACTAAGCTTTTCTCAACGCCCACACACTGGGTCACACTGTGATGTCCCCTTTGGCAAGGCGACAAAAGGAATGAAGAAGTAGGATATTATGATCTCAAGCAAGTGAGCTCAGCCATCTGAGCCTTGGTTTGTTGAAACGCAAAATGACACAAGGAGGCCAGAGGTTTCTAAATGATGGAAACCTCATCTTTTCCCTCTATATTAAGATATCCCCGACCCAGCCTGTCATGTAGAAAGCATTCAGCAAATGCTTGTTGAACTGAATGGGTAATAGAGGGATGTATTATTGTGCTTAGGATGCCATAGGAAGCATTTGACTGGGTGCCTTCAACAACAGAATGGACACTCTCACAATTCTGGAGGCTGGAAGTCCAAGACTGAGGTGTTAGCAGGATTGGTTTCTTCTGAGGTCTCCCTCTCCTTGGCTTGCAGATGGCCGTCTTCTCTCTTTGCCTTCCCACAGTCTTCCCTCTGGTGTGTATCCTTACCCTAGTCTCCCCTTCTTAGAAGGGCATCAGGCATATTGGATTAGGGCCTGCCCTGCTGACCACATTTTAACTTAATTACCTACTTAAAGGCCCAGTATCCAAATACAGTCACATTCTGAGGTACTAGGGATGAGAACACATAGATTTGAAAGGGACACAATTCAGCCCCAAACAGGGACCCACTGGTCTCAAGGGTCTTTCCAGCTCTGACATTTTATTTCTCTGATGGTGAATAAGGAACTTTGGCTAGGTCTTTCTCCCTCCAACAAACAGTTCCTGGTGACAATGAGCCGATTGGAGCATTGCAGATGTAGATTAGTGTCAGTTTCCAGACGTGGCTGGATTGGGTCTGGGTGGTGTGACTGGGTAGGGCATCCATGCCGTGGAGCAATCCTCAGTGATAGCTTTGGATTTGTGTCCCCACCCAAATCTCACGTTAAACTGTAATCCCCAGTGTTGGAGGAGGGGCCTGATGAGAGGTGACCAGGTCCTTGGGGTGAATCTCCCCCTTGCTGTTCTCATGATAGTGAATTCTCATGAGATCTGGTTGTTTAAAAGTGTGTAGCACCTCCCCCTTCTCTCTGTTCCTCCTTCTCTGGCCGTGTAAGACGTGTTTGCTTCACCTTCACCTTCCACCATGACTGTAAGTTTCCTGAGGCCTTCCCAGCCATGTGGATCTGTGAGTCAATTAAACCTCTTTTCTTTATAAATTACCCAGTCCTAGGTAGTTCTTTATACCAAAGCAAGAACAGATTAATACACTAAGCTATCACAAGGAATGAACTACTCATGTGCACCACAATTTGGATGGATCTCAAAGGGATGTGCTGTTCTTTGTCAGTAGCAATCACAGTAAGGATGATACAGATACAAATTTAATGGACATGCAACTTTTTACCAATTAAATGGATATATTGTTTGCTTTCACTTTTTATTATAAATAGAAAATTGTTTTCTAAAATTAAAATATTTGAATTGTCATTGTTTTCTAAAATTAAAATATTTGAATTGTCAAAGTAATATATCGAGTGAGGGAAGCTGACCAAAAAAAACTATATACCCTATAATTCTATTTCTTTTTTTGTTTTGCTTTGTTTTTGTTTGTTTGTTTTTAGAGATAGGGTCTTACTCTGTCATCCAGGCTGGACTGCAATGGCATAATCATAGCTCACTGCAGCCTTAAATTCCTAGGCTCAAGCAATTATCCTGCCTCAGCCTCCCAAGTAGCTAGGACTATAGGTGTGCACCAACATGCCCAGCTAAGTTTTCATTTATTTTTTGTAGAGATTAGGTCTATTTTGCCCAAGCTGGTCTTGAATTCCTAGCCTCAAGGAATCCTTCCAACTTGGCCTCCCAAAGTGCTCAGATTACAGGCATGAATCATCATGCCAGGTGTGTATGATTTCCTATATGTACATCCTAGAAACTGTCAACCAATCTAGAGCGATGGAAAGCAGGTGGGTGATCACCTGGGGAGGAGGACATAGGAGGGATGGGCAGAGGGTCACCAAACTGCATGATGAAGCTTCGGCAGTGATGGACATGGTCACAGTTGTGATTGTAGTAATGGTTTCACAGGTGTATGCATGTGTCAAAACATATGGAAGAACACACTTTAAACATGTTAATTACGCCTAAACATGTTAATTACACCTGACACTTTTCAAAAGAAGACATTTATGCAGCCAACAAACATATGAAAAAAAAAGCTCATCATCACTGGTCATTAGAGAAATGCAAATCAAAACCACACTGAGATATCATCTCATGCCAGTTAGAATGGCGATCATTAACAAGTCAGGAAACAACAGATGCTGGAGAGAATGTGGAGAAATAGGAATGCTTTCACACTGTTGGTGGGAGTGTAAATTAGTTCAACCATTGTGGAAGACAGTGTGGCAATTCCTCAAGTATCTAGAACCAGAAATACCATCTGATCCAGTCATCACATTACTGGGTGTATACCCAAAGGATTATAAATCATTCTACTATGAAGACACATGCACACGTATGTTTACTGCAGCACTATCCACAATAGCAAAGACTTGAAACCAACCCAAATGCCCATCAATAATAGACTGGATAAAGAAAATGTGGCACATATACACCATGGAATACTGTGCAGCCATCAAGAATGAGTTCATGTCCTTTGCTTTGCAGGGACACAGATGAAGCTGGAAAACATCACTCTCAGCAAACTAACACAGGAACAGAAAACGAAACACCGCATGTTCTTGCTCATAAATGGGAGTTGAACAATGAGAATATATGAGCGCAGGGAGGGGAACATCACACAGTAGGGCCTGTCAGGGAGTGGGGGGCAAGGGGAGGGATAGCATTAGGAGAAATACCTAATGTAGATGACAGCTTGATGGGTGCAGCAAACCACCATGGCATATGTATACCTATGTAACAAACCTGCACATTCTGCACATGTATCCTAGAACTCAATTTTTTAAAAAAGAGAGAGAGATGAAAATCATCACACGCACAAAAAAAGGAACGTCAGGAGGAAGGGCAATTAATTTATCAGGTGACGAGTCTTACAACTCAAGACCTGCTGAGAGGAATGCCAGACAGATAAACAATTTGCCAGTAGATCGCTGAGAGGTTCCTGACACCCAGGAGGCACGGGTGACTGAGGAGGGGCAGCAAGCAGGCAGAGCGGATGAAGTCTACACACAGAGCACCTGCGACCCAGGTTCCTCCCTGTCCCATCCGCAGGGGTGCCTGGTCCTCCAAGATTGGACTAAGGACAAAATGACCCAGCCTGAAGTCCCCGGGGGCTGGACTCAGGTATCTGGCCTGAGGAAAATCCCTCTAACACCCACTGTCCTTTCCTCTATGACATTCAACCAGCTGAGTACGATCCCTAAAGCAGCTCATCTGCTTCAAATACAGGCTCCAGCTATGACCAGGAGAAAGTGTCTTAACATGCGTGCTCTGAGTCCTCCACAAAGTAGGGACAGTAATACAAATAGCTCCTGGCTACAGGACTTTGGTGACATCCACTTAGAGCATTGCCTGGCACCTTGGAAGGATCTGTAGCTGCTGGCACTTCTGTCTTAAGAGATCTACACAGAGAAGACGACTTTTATATTTGTTTTTCTTTTCAGTCCTGTTGAACTGCATGTTCTCTGGTAGGTCTTCGGACCATGGGGTTTCTTTGTGTCTGTCCTCAGGATACTCCTAGCTTCTGAGTTTAAATCTATGTTCCATGCAGTCTCCTGAACTCCATGGAAATGGCGTCTCAAAGAACTGGAAATTGACTTTCTCTCCCCCTTCACTCCCTTTACCACTATCCCTGCCAAGTTCTTCCCACGACCATCGCTCCAACCCACAGCTCCCGCACCATAACCCACTGAGGGTAGGATTTCCATCCCCAGGCGTCTGGGGAGAGGGCAGGGCAGCTGACTCTGCTGGGTGCACTTCTTAGTTTCTTTTCATCAGCATATCTGATGTCCAATTGTATTTTGAGTACTTCACTTTCATGCAGTTCATTATTTCGTTTTAACCTACAAGATTTGCAGGAAAATCTTTGTTTTCATGAAACCCACTATCATCTGCAAATTAGAAACAGTTGCTGTCAAGTACTCAGATCTGAATGTGTGTGCAGGATGTTACCTGTTACTTCAACAGGGTGTGATGGTCGGTCAAGGGGGTTAGCGATTGCCTTTCACGAAACTGTAAACACCACCCCTCTGTCTAGCAAATGGCCCAGCTCTAGCTTATGTGGCCGGTGGGTGGGGAGAGGAAACAGAAAAGGGAAGAGGAGGAAGTGATGCTCTGTGATGGGTCCCCAGCAAACTTTTCCCTTGGTCCTCACCCCACCCCATCCCAAAGCTCTTCCTCGTGATGACACAGGATTGTTAATTTTGGGAAAATGTGAGAGGGAGGGGCTGAATGGTGTGAGGTGGGTAAGATGCTTGCATCATACTGCCTGAGTTTGAATCCTGGTTCGGCTCCTTAGTACTGATTGACCTTAGCTAAGATACTTGACTTCCCTGGGCATCAGTTTTCTCATCATAAAATGGTGCCATGAATAGTACCTGTCTCATAAAATTGTTATAAATGTATGTGGGATAAATTATCTAGTCCAAACTTTTAAATTTGGGGACTGGTTGGAGAGTCTAAGCAGTCAGACAGACAGAGAGAGAGAGAGAGAAAGAGAAAGAGAGAGAAAGAGAGAGAGAGATCACTTACCCGAGGGCAAAGGGCTAATTGTAGCTTGGGGACTAAATCCAAATCTCCAGGCTCCCAGTTCAAAACATGTCCCCCGACCAGAGCATGAATGGCCCTAAGCACACTCTATTAAAATGCAAATGTTCCCCAGGAGGTCTAACTCCAAGTTATTAGCACCTTAATGTGAGGGATGTGAATTGGGTTAACATGCTTCTTTTTTCTTTTAATTGAACTCGATCTGGTTCAAAAGGAGTACAGAAGAGGAGTGGGAGGGGGACATGAAGCCCATGATTTTGGCAGGGCTTTCATACTGCATCTTGCCTCAGGAAAAAGACATCCCCTTGCCCATTATCAGGGAATAAGGTGGAGATTCAGGCTCCAGGATCAGGCACACAATGAAAAGCACTGCTCCTGAATATTTGGCATCTGAGAAAGAAACTGGGATCCAAAACTGGAGTTTTAGGTGACCCTGGGTGTTGCCCATGCAGAAGGAGAGGCCTGGGTGCCCCAGCAGAAGGAGACAGAGACCACTCCAGAGTCCCCAGCAGCTGTCCTGGAAGTGAGATGGCATGGGCAAGACAAGGTGTGAATTCTCCACTCAATCACTCACTCACTCATTCATTTAGCCACAGACTGTGATTGTCAGAGGCATGTAACCCAGGGCAACTCCATTTTAAGTAGGGGCTGGGTAAAATGAGTCTGAGACCTACCGGACTGCACTCCCAGACAGTTAAGGCATGCTAAGTCCCAGAATGAGCTAGGAGGTTGACACAAGATACAGGTCATAGAGACCTTGCTGATAAAACAGTTTGCAGTAAAGAAGCTGGCCAAAACCCACCAAAACCAAGACGACGACAAGAGTGACCTCTGGTCATCCTTACTGCCACACCACCACCAGTGCCATGACAGTTTACAAATGCCATGGCAATGTCAGGAAGTTACCCTATATGGTTTAAAAGGGGGAGGCATGAATAATCCACCCCTTATTTAGGATATAATCAAGAAGTAACTACAAAAATGAGCAACCAGTAGCCCTCAGTGCTGCTGTCTCTATGGAGGAGCCATTCTTATATCCCTCCACTTTCTTTTTTTTTTTTTTTTTTGAGACGGAGTCTCGCTCTGTCGCCCAGGCTGGAGTGCAGTGGCCGGATCTCAGCTCACTGCAAGCTCCGCCTCCCGGGTTTCCGCCATTCTCCTGCCTCAGCCTCCTAAGTAACTGGGACTACAGGCGCCCGCCACCTCGCCCGGATAGTTTTTTTGTATTTTTTAGTGGAGACGGGGTTTCACCATGTTAGCCCATGTTGGGATGATCTCGATCTCCTGACCTCGTGAGCCTCCCAAAGTGCTGGGATTACAGGCTTGAGCCACTGCGCCCGGCCTATCCCTCCACTTTCTTAATAAACTTGCTTTCACTTTACTCTATGGACTCACCCTGAATTCTTTCTTGGGTGAGATCCAAGAACCCTGTCTCGGGGTCTGGATTGGGACCCCTTTCCTGTAACGTAAGCATCTGCTCTATGCCGGAGATGAATGGCAGTCCCAGACCTCAGGGAATGGACGCTCTCATAATCCTTAAGCACCAGCAGTCTTGTGAGCTGCTAATGGTGGAAGTGATGTCTAATTCAGGCATTGAATCCTCAACCCAACAACCAAGAGGTAGCCCCAAAAATCCAGTGGCAATCCTGTGGTCCCCTCCTTCAAGGAAGGTGAGGCTACAGTTAAGTCGTTGAAATTCCTCAGCTTCCCTGCTCCTTTGAGAGAAAAAACAAGCTAAAATACAAATAGCTTGTTTTTTGGTTTTCTTCTTAATTAAACCTTCCAGATTTAGACCTGCTTCTCTGAGATCCTTATGTAGGAAACAGTGGACTACAGAAAATACAAGAAGGGAAATATATTGTCAAAGAGGGAATGCCATCTTTTCATTATTCAACTCATATTTGCAAGGACTTGCTATGGCTTTAAAATAATATCTCATTTGATCCTCATGAATTCTATGAAGGATAAAGATCTAAAGATCACAAAGGGTGTGTTTGTTACCCAAGGCCTATAAAATGGGCAGAACTGGGAATTGAAGCCAGCTCAAACTGATCCGAAAGCACAGGCTCTTCCTGTGTGTGGCTTCACACCACCTCTCCATGGCACCCCTCAGTCCCCCTTGCATTTGTTCCTTCACCCCCTCACTACTCAAATGCATTCTCTACACAATTTGCTCCGCCCTACAATAGTGGTCCCCACTCACCTTGTAGAGTGAACAAATCATCCAGCATCCCTACCAAATCATCCCTGTTTAAGAAAAAATTACTCAAACTGGCCAAGCACAGTGGCTCACGCCTATAATCCCAGCACTTCGGGAAGCCGAGGCAGGTGGATCACCTAAGGTCAGGAGTTTGAGACTAGCCTGACCAACATGGAGAAACCCGTCTCTAGTTAAAATACAAATCAGCCAGGCGTAGTGGTGCATGCCTGTAATCCCAGCTACTCGGGAGGTTGAGACAGGAGAATCACCTGAATCTGGGAGGTGGAGGTTTCAATGAGCCTAGATTGTGCCACTGCACTCCAGCCTGGGCAACAAGAGCGAAAATCCGTCAAAAAAAAAAAAAAAAAAAAAAGAGGAAAAGAAAAAAAAGAAAATTCCTCAAACCAAAAGCCACCACGAACTCTGTGATGCTTTAAAATTACTTAATATTTTAATAATCACAACAGTATCTATGCACATTTGAGAAACAGTCTCATGGGGAATCATGCTCTATTCACCCTGTCTAAAATGCTTCCTGTGCCCACGCATTAGAAAAATCCCTAGAAATAACTCACCACGAAGTCCCCAGAGGTTGGAACTGGCTGAAGATTCTTTCCATCCCATAATCTCTCTACCCACTGGACCAGGGAGATCGGGTAGTTGGAAAGTAAGGTGTATCTTTCTTTCTTGTGTATTCCAAGCTAGCATCCTCCCTCCGGTATCGTCAGTGCTACGCTACCCTCTCCTGGCCTGGGGGAGCTCATAGAAGGCCCAAATTTGTTCTGACCGTATCTTCTTTTGATAGCAGTAAACAGCTCAACAGCAAAAACGTATTTTAGTACCTGACAGTCTACACTGCACATTTACCAGTATTTATCCATTTCATGCTCAAATAGACCGCATGGAAGTGGGTGATAAGCCCACCATTTTTGTCAACAAACAGGCTGGGTGAGATTGAAGCAGCTCGCCAAAGGTTGCTCAGCTAGTGAGTGGGAGAACAAGATCTCAAACCCCAGGGCTGAGTGTGACTTCTTCTCTTTCTACCTCCCCAGCCACTCCCTCTTGCCCTCTCCCTTCAATTCCCTCATAGCTATGACCATGGGAGCTTCCAGGCTGTCCCGGGACAGGCACCCTGCTTGGTAGCACAGGCAGAGCAGAGCTGCTTACCTTTACGGCCCACGCGTGGCTTCACTCTCCAGCTCTTTTGATGCGTGAGGTTCCATGCCAGCGTGAAATGACAATCCTATTGGATTGATAGGGGCTGTTCCACTCTTCATTTCCTGCCCCAAGCACCTTCTGGAGGCACAGAACAGCCTTTGTGTGGTGGGAATGACTACCTCAGAGAGCAAAGCCTGCTGGGAAGAGAGCAAAGCCTGCTGGGAAGAGAGCAGCTGCCAAGCTCGCTTTGGCCCGCTAAGCCTGAGTCGTGGCTCTCAGAACTTTGCTTTGCAGTGCGCCCCCCGCGAGGCCTTGGACCGTGGCACACAGAGGCTGGGAAGTGCTGACTTCATTCTCTCTGGGCCATCGTCTTCCCCTTCAGGGCTCCCCTTCCAAATGCCCCCCTCACTCATAGCTGAAATGCCACCTGTGGTGTCTAGGGGCTCAGCATCCCAGGGCAGCCGTAGACACTTTATGAATATACTGATGCATCAAGTCCCATCTCTGCAGCAAAGACTCCCCAAGTATGCACCAACACTCATCATAGTCTTCTCTGAACTCCCACTGTGGTTTGGCATCTCGTTTTTTTCTTCGTGTCTTTAAACAGGACTGTAAGTTTCTAGAGAGCAGAAATCGTATCTTGTTTTTAAATTTCTTCATGGTCTCATGAAAGGCCAAGTGTATATATTTAATTGAGAGATCAGTTTGCATAAGACCATTTTCCCATACACTTGTTCACCCTAAACTCTCTTCTTATGGGTTCTTCTATGTACAGGCAAAATGAAGCTGTAACTCCAGGGAGACGCCCCTGCCTCCCAGGACTCTTCCCCACCCCACAAAGATCTCAGCAGCAGAGACGGCTGCCCAGCTTTGGCAATTATCCTGGATGCCTTCCAAGCTCCCTAGGTTAATCACAAAACAAACAGCTGCCTAATAAAGAGGTGTCTCTCCTCTTGTACCCAAGATGACTGAGGTTAGGACAGAATTCACACCTTGAGGCCCAAAGCCTGTGGCCCATCTGGTGTTTCTCCCTCCCTCTTCTACACTGAATAGTTTTGGGCAGGAGGTGGCCAGCTGGGTAGGGACCTCTGGAGATCCCTCCCCCTAGACTCACCGGAGTGAGAACCCGTGCGCCCCCTCCCTCCTCCCCCGCACCAATTCAAGGGCTGACGAGGGCCATCTGTGCCTGAACACTGAGAATTGGGCAGGCAGTGCCCCGGGCCTCCAGGGGCCTCCAAGCTGTGAGGAAATTCTGCCAAGCCCCCGGCTCCTCCCCCAGAGCCTCTGACACTAAATATAACCAGCAATTTCCCTGCCTTTCCCCACTGCCTGAACCAGAGATTTCCTACCACTCACCCTGAGGAAATGCAATTGCATTAGTGCAGCAAAGAAGCTTTTGATTGCTGGTTCTACAGCTCCTAGAAGCAGGCAGGGGATATGGATGGGGATAGAGGAGAGATGTAAAGGAAGCGTAAGGAACAGAAACCAGGAATTTATAAGTAAACCCATTGACCTCATAAGTCCCTCTGTAAATATGTGCAGAAAAACCAACTTTAGTGTCATTGTGAAGAATATAAAAGATAATATCTATTTTTAAAATACTGCCTTGATAACTGTTAAACTTGTCCTTTACAGTACACTTTAAATCTGAGGGTTTGTTAAGATGTTAAGAGTTCTCTGTTATCCTATAGACCCCAGACCATTTTTTTTTTTTTTTTCTGAGACAGGGTCTCACTCTGTCACCCAGGTTGGAGTGCAGCGGCATGATCCCGGCTCACTGCAGCCTCCACCTCCCTGGGTTCAAGCTATCCTCCCACCTCAGCCTTCTGAGCAGCTGGGACTACAGGTGCATGCCACCACACCTGGGTAATTTTTTTGTATTTTGTGGTGGCGGGGTTTCACCATGTTGCTCAGGCTGGTGTCAAATTCCTTGGTTCAAGTGTTCCACCCATCTCAGCCTCCCAAGCTGCTGAGATTACAGGTGTGAGCCATCATGCCCAGCCCAGGCTTCTTATCTACCCCAATCTAAGAGGAAGGCCTGCAGGTGAATAGAATGGATGCATCTTCCTTTGGTTTGGGATCTCCTTGGGAGGTACAGTTGCTTCCCCGGCTCTGTCCATGGATAAATAGGTTATGCTCATGCTTACCTCGAGGTCCGCCCTCCTGCTGAAATGATCTTCCTTCCACCTGTCCAATGTACCCGTTTGTGAAGTCCCATCTCTGCAGGGAAGACTCTCTCCAAGAGTAGACCACCCATCATTGATACTCTACTTCTTCATGCTTCCCTGTGACTCAGCATCTTGTTTAAAAAATATTGTCTTTTAACAGGACTGTAAGTTGTTGGAGGGCAGAAATCATGCCTTGTTTATTTTTAAGTCTTCTTGTGGTCTAGTGAAAGAACTAGTGTGATATGGCTAGGCTCTGTGTCCCCACCCAAATCTCCACTCAAATTGTTATCCCTACGTGTCAAGGGAGGGTCCTGGTGAAGGTGATTGCACGATGGGGGTGGTTTCCCCCATGCTGTTCTCATGAAAGAGTTCTCACGAGATCTGGTTGTTTGATAAGTGTCTGGCACTTCTGCCTTCTCGCTGTCTCTCCTGCCACCATATAAGATGGGCCTTGCTTACCCTTCTCCTTCCACCATGATTGTAAGTTTCCTGAGGCTTCCTCAGCCATGTGGAACTGTGAGTCAATTAAACCTTTTTTCTTTATACATCACCCACTCTCAGGTAGTTCTTAATAGCAATGTGAAAACAGACTAATATAAACTGTACGTATTCATTGAGGGTCACAGTTTGCATAAGCCATTTTCCTGTACTGTCATGCACCCTAAACTCTCTTGTTGTGGGTTCTTCTATATACAGGAAAAATGAAGCCATAACTCCAGCGAGATGGGCACAAAGGAGAACTTATTCTTTTGCTTGAAGATCTGAGGCTTTCTATGTTCATTTATTCATTTTTTTAATTCCTTAAAAAGACGAGAGTTCCTATACCTGCCAAGTATAATTCACGTGGAAGGAACTCTGGCCAGAGGTGGGCAAGTACCTGTGAGGCATCATCAGACCTCAAGATAGAACCAACAGATCCTGTGAGGTCATTTATATCAACAATGTGTGCTACCTGCTTTTCACGCACTAATAATTCTAAGAGCTTTACATATTCACACATAAAATCCTTATGACTGTCTTTTGAAGTGGGGACTCTGATGACTTCCAATTTATTGATCATGCAACTGATGCACAGAGATGTCAAGTCACTTGTCCAGGGTCTCATGCTAGGGAGTTAGAGTCCGGAAGAAAGCCAGGCATTCTGGCTCAGAACCCGTGTGCTTACGCACCCCACTGAAATGCTTCTCAATGGGGAGGCATTTCTTCACACAGAGTGTGCGAAGTGGAGGGACACTCAAGAAGGGGAGGACATCACTGAGAAACTCCAGAGCCCGAGTGGGCTGGGGGCAATCGGAGGGTGCCAGCACCTTGGTCACAGACACTGAAGATGCCCAGGTCCTGCCCTGCCTCTAGCCCCTGTGAGCTCTCTCCTTAAAAGGACATCCTGAGCCTCTCCAGGGAGCTGCCCTTGGGACTTAACAGACACAGGTTTCTTAGGGGCAACCTGGCAGTCCCGTCTGCCTGAGATTAACCAGACCCTGGACACAGGAGTTCATGATTTATTGAAAACCCACCCTTTGCATTTCTAATGCAGTTCTTCTAACATCCTGAAAGACCACTCCTCCACCTTCAGATCACTAGTGACAACCACAGAGTGTGCTTCCTCAGTCCTGTGGGCATGGGTGGCAATGCAAAGGGAAACATCCAGTAGGGACATGAAAGATCATTAAAAGATGCTAGAAGGAGCGGATGCTCATAGCATTTGCTTCTGAGAAAACTGGGGTGGCAGGCAAGGCTTCCACCATCCCTCATGCAGGTAGGGAACCGAGACCCTCGGGGTATTCTTAAAGAGAAGGGCAGAAGCTTACAGCTATGTTTGCAGTAAAGCTTGGTGCAGGTAAGCTGTGCACTAAGACAGCATGAAGACACAGGCCACCACTATTAGTTAAGGCCAAGCCAATGGCAAGGCATGAAATGAACTGGATTCAAGAATAATAGGACCACAGGCAAACTCAGCGAGAGTGGAAATTGCTGATTGCCCAAATAGATTTTCAAAAGCAAAGACTCTTGGAGAAACCTTCATCAGTTGTTGGTACAATGGTCCCTTGTGGAAAATCAGCATTTTATTCATGTAGTCAAAGACAAGCATAAGCCCAGAGGTGGTATAAGCCCTAGCCAGCTTCGTGGCCTGTTGATGTGAGATGAACCCACAGGATAGAAGAGCAGGAGAAGTGGGGCTTTCCTGAAAGATATTTCACATGAAAAAGAAAGGAGTTGGAGCCACAAGCTCTCCACGCCATCAGGCCATTTTGGGATTTGACTGCAGCCAGCACAGCTCACCCATGGGAATCACCAACCGCAGTGGAGCATGGATTGTAGTGGGTAGCACGTACGCTAGTATACCACATTGATTATTTTCCTCACGTGTTTTCCGAGGCCTCTCAGGATCTACCCTCTCCCATGACTTCTCCGACTTTGTCCCCTGCCACCCTCCATTCTCCCCAGCCCAAATCATTTTTCCTTTTTTTTTTTTTTGAGACAGAGTCTCACTGTGTCACCCAAGATGAAGTGCAGTGGTACCATCTCGGCTCCCTGCAACCTCCACCTCCCGGGTTCAAGTGATTCTTGTACCTCAGCCTCCCGAGTAGCTGGGATTACAGGCACCCACCACCACATTTGGCTAATTATTGTATTTTTAATAGAAACAGAGTTTCATCGTGTTGGCCAGGCTGGTCTTGAACTCCTGACCTCAAGTGATCCACCTGCTTCGGCCTCCCAAAGTGCTGGGATTACAGGCATGGCCCACTGCGCCCAGCCCCCAGCTCATTTTTTATCTATGGCACTGGCCAACCAGTTGTTCTATGAACACCCCACAGGCTCGTGCCTCAGGGCCTTTGCACCTGTTGTTTCATCTGCTTAGATGACTCTTTCCCTAGCGACCCAAATAGCTCGCTCTCTTCTTTTTGGTTTCACCTCTCCAAGAGGTGACCTGATCTCTCCCTTAACACCCTTCAAACACTGCATGCTCCCCCTGGAAGTCGCACTCCTGAGTACCCTTTCCTGGCTCCATTTCTTCAGATGCATATCATCACCTGACATGGATGTGGCTATGTGTGTGTGTGCATGTGTATATATCATATGTTTGATCCTCATAGAACGCAAGCTCTATGAGAACAGGCTATGTTTTGTTTATTGCTGTATCTCTGTGCCTAGGCCAGAGTCTGCAAAATCGTTTATTGAATTGAATTCTCCTCCTTTGGTTTCAAGTGATTCCCACCTAACTGGGTCTAGTGATTTCCCTTGTTGGTGTTCTTTATTTGTTGGTGTTCTTTATTTGTTGGTGTATTTCTTAAAAACATTTTAAAAAAATTTTTTTTTAGAGACAGGGTCTCTAAAATGTTTTTAGAGACAGCTCTGTCGCCCAGGCTGGAGTGCAAATGGTACAGTCATGACTCACTGCACCCTTGAACTCCTAGACTCAAGTGATCTTCCCACCTCAGCCTCCCAAGTAGCTGGGATTATAGGCTTGTGTTACCATACCTGGCTCATTTGTTTGTTTTCTGAACCTATAAGCAGAGTGTGGAAGGATCTGCTAAGGAATCAAGGCCCTTGAAAACAAGACGTCCCCTCTATTCCTGCCACTCCCCCATGTGAACTCGATGCCCCAATGACAAATAAGTTTCCAACTTGTTCTTGGCTGTAGGTCCCAACTTGTGCTGGGCTCCCCACCAAATATGAACTTCCTTCTGCTTAACTAAATCCTACTCAAACTTTCGTACTCTGCCTCCCACTTTCTTTTTTTTTTTATCTGTTCACCGATTTATCCTTTCTCTGAGTCTTTATGTCTCTTTGACATTGTTTAGCACTAAAAGTTTAAAATGTGCTAACCTCTTCTTACTTATCAGACTATTGTTGTTTGGGGACAGAAACCATGGTTTCCTTATCTTGCACATCCTCCTGCAGATGCACACCATGCAGGGAGACAGTGCTTCCATGTTGACCGATTTTTCAAAACATTAATAAAATCATAGGGCAGTGTGGAACGGCGTTGCTGCTTCTTGCTGATGTGGCTCCTGCTACCTCCATGTGGGTGTCTGTGATCACTGAGTGAGATAGTGAAAAGCACAGCAAGGGGAACGTCCGAGGCAGGGATCCTTTGGCCTCCTTGGTCACTCACTTGGTAAGCATTAATTTAGGGCCCAGCAATGCACCAGTTGATCTAAAGACAAATTCTAGAGTTGTAGAACACTGAGCTAGAAGGAACCTTGGAAAGCATCTGGTCCAAACCCGACAGAGGCAGGAGGCAGAGAAACTCCGGGCACACAGGGACAGGTCCCCAGTGGAAACCCCACCTTCAAGCCAAAAGTAGCCTAAAACCTGTAACCCAAAGTGAGAACTTCTATTCCTGTTTGCCTGCTCTCTCCCAGTTGGTTCTTTCTGAATAAAGTCTTTTTACCAGTTGAATGTTACCTTTTCCAAAACAACCTATGCCCCCCTGCCCCCATCCTGTGCCTATAAAGACCCAAGACTCAGCCAGTAAGAAAAGAGAAGCAGCTGGACGTTGGGAAGTGGTGACTTGACGTCAGAGAAGCAACTGGACATTGGAGAGAGCTGACTTGACTTCAGAGACATGGCTAGATGTTGGGGAGAGGCAACTTGACTTCAGAGAAGTGACTGGACATCAGAAGAGGTGACTTGACTTCAGAGAAGCGACTGGACATCAGAAAGAGGTGATTTGACTTCAGAGCAGAGAGGCAGCGAGGCAACTTGACTTCATGGGAGAGTGACACGTTTCCATCCCAGTCCCAGCTCCCCTCTCCGCTGAGAGCCATTTTTATCCTTCAATAAAATTTTCTGCATTCACCATTCTTCAAATTGCCTGCATCATCTAATTCTTCTTGGGCACTGGACAAGAATTCAGGAGCCACTAAGTGCGGATACCCAAAAAGGCTGTCACACTGGCTCTTTGCCCTCACTGGCAGTGGACAGTCACCCCACGTGATGAGACAGAGGGCCCATTGAACTGAAAGCACGTTGCTGTCCACAGACCGCGGAGCTAAGAGTATTGTGACACGTCCTCTGGGGTCTTGGGGTCACAGGCTCCCCCACCTGGATGCTGCCACAGGGCCTGGACAGAGTTTGCTCCTACCAGCACCTAAACAGCTGGTCATTTCCTGCACTCGCTCATTCGTGTGCTCCCTCCTGTCAATGGCTGAGCATGGTCGGCTGAGTAAACACGGCACCTCTGTCCTGAGTCTCACGAAAATATCCTGCACCACTGGTAGCAATTAAGGTGCTTTGTAGCAAGCAGCAGAAACTGGGAAGGCTTAAATTACCAAAAAAAAAAAAAAAAAAAAAAAAAAAAAAGGAGCATCTTCAAAGGACAGTGTGTGTGGTAAGGGAGCTGGAGAACTACTGTCCGGGAGCAAAGCCCAGCATCACTCCATTGAGCAGGTGAGGTTAGAAAGTGGGTGCTGCTATCGTGGACACTGGACTTTGCAGCTTGCACTGCAGAGGCACAGCCCTGTTTCGGACAGCTACCACCTGCAGGAGGACTCACCACGGTCCTCACTCCCTTCTGACTCATACTCTGGCCAATGGGCTTCTGATCGGGAGAACTGAGTTCACCAATCCCCACCCGAGCTGCAAGAAAGGGCAGGAAACAGGCAAATTTCACATTCTCAATGAGACATGGACTTTTTTTCTGACCTAGAATTTTTAGATGGAGGATTCCTTAAATGGAGAAAGGGATTCAATGGCAAACGTCCTCTTTACCTCTCAAAGCACAGCACTCAAAACTGTGGCTAATGCCCACAGTGGAAGTTACTAGTAGCTGGGATGACAATCCAGGTCTCCTGACTGAATGACTCAGATTCTTCCTACTCACCTGTGCATGCAAGAAGCAACTGGTGGAAAAGTTACAGGGATGAAGTAGGATAACTCACTGGGAGCAAAGGATCAATGATCCATGTCCCTGGCAGCTATTTTAGGTAATAACTGCCTCTTAGATTTAATCATCACTCTGCCACCCTTCACAATGCCATAGCTCAGACATCACCTCCTCTGGGAACCTGACTTCGCTGGTTCACTGACTTAGCACTGCTGCAGCATTTACCATTTATATTGCAGTTATCTGCATCTGTATCAGCTTCTTCATTAGGCTGTGAGCAACTTGAGGACGGGCATTAACTAAGGCTTATTTATATTTGAATACTGAGTGCAGAGGAATGGGAAGGATGAAGTCTTGTGCTGAGATAGATCCGTGCAAGGAAACCTGGCAGTTGGTACTCATATCTCATTCCCCAATTAATACATTACGTTCATGCTTAACCTTTGTGCCTTTCTTCTACCTACAATGGACTACTCCACCTTCAAGGTCCCTCAAAGAATGGCCATTCTGTGTGTGCATGTGTGTTTGTGTACGTCTGTGAGTCTGGGGTCCTGAGGCTTTGTTGATTCATTTATTCAGACTAGAAATAGTATGGCATATAAAGTGTGTTCAATAAATAAGGATTGTTAAACTGGAATGAGGAGGGCAAGTGTTAATACCTCCATTTAACAGATGAGGAAGCCAAGGCCCAGAGAGATTATACAAGGTTCCAAGACCTAAGCTTCCATTGCATGTCAGTAGCAGAGCCTGCTTTCAATCCAGTGTTCTTTCTGTGGTAACCACTGAGCCCTGGCCCATGGGCCCTCCAGTACTCAGATCTGCCCTATAGTGCTCCCAGTGGACGTTGATAACAGTACCCCCATCTTCCAATGCTTCCTGGGTTAATACTACAACTGTCATTCATCTCTTGTATCCAGGCTGCCTAAAATCAGCTTCTTGAGGCATCTTGTAAACGACCCCAGCCACATGTCACAAGTCACAACTCATAGATGCTGGCACTTGAGGTGGCCTCACAAAGTCATCACCAAGGACTCTTGCTGGTGGGTGGGAGAAAGCAAACGGCAGAGTTGGCAAAGTAGGTGTGTGAGACCAGGAGGCAGAGGTCTGAGCAGGGCAGCCCCCAGTGGGGTAGAAAGTGCAGGCAGATGCCTGACGGCAGGAATCAAGCTCTTGGCATCTAGGCCCCTTGCAAACGACAGGAACAGCCCTGCAGAGAAGCTGAGTCAGCAGGACAAATGTCACAGGGATGAGCTATGAGCTCCTGGAACAAGATGTGGCTTCCTTCAGCTTGGAATGGAAATACTTCAATATCTGTTTGAAAACCTTTTCAAGCTCGCTCTGGCACCCCCTACTCTTGGTTTCAAGTTTGCCCAACCTCATCACTGGCCCCCACACGACAGGTGCATGGCCACATGCTGTTGCCGTGCTCAAAGAGGGCTTCCTCTGAGTCCTCGCATCCTTTAAAGCCCAGCTTGGGTGTGATCTCCTCCAGGAAACTCCTTGGACACACTTATTTCTTAGCTGATATCTCAGGGCAATATTTATCTCTACCATTGGCTTTGATATTTCTGCCTATTGTATTCTACCCTATACTAAGTTCTGAATATAAGCCATGTCTTCTAGACTGCAGTATTATACTAAGCTCTGAATATAGGACATGTCTCCAAGACTGCAGTATTATACTAAGCTTTGAAGATAAGACATGTCTCCAAGACTGCAGTATTATACTGAGTTCTGAATATAAGACATGTCTCCTAGACTGCAGTATTATACTGAGTTCTGAATATAAGACATGTCTCCTAGACTGCAGTATTATACTAAGCTTTGAAGATAAGACATGTCTCCAAGACTGCAGTATTATACTGAGTTCTGAATATAAGACATGTCTCCTAGACTGCAGTATTATACTGAGTTCTGAATATAAGACATGTCTCCTAGACTGCAGTATTAGTCTCCGGATGGCTGATCATCTCAGACATTTCCTTTTCCTCTATAACCGTCTTGCACAATGTTGTGCACATAAATACCAGCAAACCAACCAACTGGAATCATACCATCAAATTCTACACTATACACCATTCATGTGGCCTCCATTAAAATAATCTATTGATTGTTAGCAATCTCTTTTTAAAGAACATTAAAATAATCTTGATTATTAGCAATCTCTTTTTTAAAAATGTCACCTTGTTGTCAATTAATACATACTGGGGCAGATGTCAGAGGTTGACTCTATCACACAATCCTAGACATCTCTCTGTTGCCAAGGCTGGAATAACTGAGATACTCAAGTCCGCAGCATCCCTTGGAGTTGGGGAGAGGCAGAAGGCACAGGTTCCAGTTCTGATGATAAGACGAAAGTGGTGACCTGCCATGTTGCCGCTTCCTCCTTCAGAGTAATTCTGCCCGGAATACAGGCATGACCATGACCTCTAGAACTGTAGCATCTTCTGGCTTATGGGGCAAATGTGAGGAAAAGGCTCTAAGACTGTCAGAGATGCTGCTGACATGCTGAGCAGAGAGACCTCAGGATAAGGAGCCGACCCTTTGGGAGACTTGGGAGTAGGAAAGGGCTCCCAGTTCCCCCACTGATATTATCAAAGTGCTGAGCCCAGGCCAGGTGCCATCTACACTCAGATTCCCAGTAAATGAAGGGGGGAATCTATTTGATGAGCAACTGAAATCAGCTTTCTGTAATTTGCAGGCAGACAAACGCATTCCTAATACACACATACGTTGTTAAAAACAGAGAAAAGCACAAAGATGAAAAGCCCTGTCCCCTCCCACCACAGACAGTTTGTTGCATATGATTCAGTATTTTTGTAAATGTTACATTTTTATAAAAATGAGATCTTTTAGTTGTATGATTTTCCACTATTTAAGATATATTATAAAACTTTTAAACCTTTTCATCAAGAAGTACTTCACAGCATTATTTTAGATAGTATATACTACAATTTATTTTACTGATCTCCTTCCACAGTGATATTGTGCATATCAGTGGACATGAGGTTCTTTCTAATACATCACTTTTATGAACGTGGTTATGGAAACATCTGGCTAAATTTTTGCACAACTTGAAAATGACTTCAAGATTTTCTTCTGGTAGTAAAATTGGTAAAAGTGTACATATCTTCAATGTTTTTCTATTCAATGTTAAATTTTCCTCTATCAATATTGTATTACTTTTCTCGATAGCATAAATGATAAATTACAAAATATTTAACATTTATAAAGACCCAAGAATGTATAAAAAATAAAGAGAAATCAAATGCCTAAAATAACATCAAACTAAATAACCAAGCTTACACATATGAGCAGAGTTCAAGGTGTCTGCGTAGGGATTCAGAAACTCATCCCTTCATGCCACCATCACCACCACAATAGCTTTTTGCCCTTTTTCTTACTTTAAAAGAAAATAATCCACACACTTGGATTCTAGAAATAAAAAATAGTCAAAGATGATGAAACACATTCCCTAGGGAGTTTTATATGATGGGAGGTTGGAGGGACAAGTATTTGGAGCAGAGTTTTCTGAAGAACAGGGCCAGATTAAGAGATGATAGAAGGAGTAGGACAAGGAGACAGGATAATACAGAGAAGAAGAAGATCTTTTGGGTTAGAAGTGTCCAGGAGTTGTTGAGCACAAGAGAATAAGTGAAGACAGAGCATGTTAATAAGAGAGTCTCTAGACTGTACTTATATCCCCTTGAATGAGTTTGGAAGCCATCAGTAAGAATTTGACTTTCTGTTAAATTGTTCTTCATATGCAACACTCTACTGCTAGACTGTATCAGTTAAGGCTTTTACATGGGTCATGCAAGATATGCTTTACTCATCTTTAGCTAGCAGCCACTACTGTCACTCATCCTTCCTGCTCTCAACTTGCTCCCACATGATGGCAGAGACCATCCAAACACCACTCCAGGTAGGCCCATCAGGCATCCACAGTCCTAGACTCAGGAGCAAAGCAAGCAAGAAAGAGACTAGAAACTCCTCTTTTCTACTCTCACACTTTGTAGAGGTCTGCCTTTCTGTTTTCCACCTAAGACCCAAGAGAATTTTGCTCCTAACAAAGAATGAGCACTCACTGCGGGGGACTCCAGACCTACCCAAAGGGTGTGGCCTTCCTCAACAGGCCTAAATTTTAAAAATCAGAATGGAATACAACACAACCACTCCAATATTCACACCAGGGACTAACTAGATGGTTTTTAAAAAAACATTAGTTTATTTTTTAAATTGACAAAAGTTTTATTTATTTATTGCATACAACCTTTTGTTATGAAGTATGTATACATTGAGTGTATTATATGCATTTCCTCAAATACCATTTTTTGCATGTGATGAGAACATTTAAAACCTACTCTCTTAGCAATTTTCAAGGATATAATACATTGTTGTTAACTACAGTAACCATGTTGTGCAATAGAACTATTCCTTCTATTTGACCGAAAGTTTGTGTCATTTGACCAGTATCTCCCCAGCCCTCCCAACCTTCATAACTGTTCTTAATGCTAAGCCACACCTCTCTCCATAGGGTCACCTACATGGACCAAATGAATATTCTTTCTACTCCACCCGAAAATCCATTTCCTGAGTTTCTTACGTCACCTCCATCACAAAAGCAGGGATATCAGTCTGTTTTGTCTTCTTAATATATGAATATGTGTGCTAATATCCCTTCTCTCATTTCTGACATTGGTCGTTTATGTCTCTCTGTTTTATTTCTTGAGATCAGTCTAGCTTAGAGATTAGTCATGTTTATCTTTTTAAAGAAAAAGTGTATGTTCTTTTCTGTTGATTTTTATTTTCTCTAATTTTACTTTCACTGAGATAAATAAAAATGTCTGCTCCTTATTTTTCCTTCTAGGCATTTATTTTGGATAAGATTTACTTTCTACTTTTTTACCCTAGCTTCTTAAAGTGCAAGTGTAACTCATTTAGGATAGTTTCTATTGTTATGTCTTCAAGTTCACTAATATTTTCTTTTGTCGAGTCTAAACCTCTTTAATCTTACTCAGTAAATTTTCCATTTCATATTTCTATTTTTATTCCATCTGTTTATTTTATATATGTACATTTCTTTCTTTCCCTCATATGTTCCTTTGAATTTTTGAGCAATTTTATGCTAATTTTGAGATGTGAGCATAGCTTGACCCAAGGAATTTGAAGATGCAGTGAGCTATGATCACACCATTGCACTCCAGCTCTGGGTGGCAGAGAGAGACTCTGTCTCCAATAATAAATAAATAAATAAATAAATATCCTTGTCTACTAATTTTATCATTTCTGTCATTTCTGTGTCCACTTCCATTGACTGATTTTTCTTCATATTATGGTCTCATATTTCTGCTTCTGCCTGTGTCTATTAATTCCATATTGGATGCTAGAAATCATAATTTATATTTTGTGTGTTGAATTTTATTGCATTCCTTTAAAAAGGGTTGGGACTGTTGCATTTTATTCTGGCAGACAGTTAAGTTCCTTATGGATTGGCATGCTCGTTTTGAGGCTTGTTTTTAAGCTTTAAAAGACAGATTTTAAGAAGCCCTTACATTAGCACTAGTTTTGCCCCCCTCTTATGACGAGACCTTCTGGAGCTTCCACTGAGCCTGCAGGCTCAGTAAGGACTCTCCCCTCTGGCTGGTCAGAACTAAAACATCTTCCAGACCGGCTCTGGCAGCTATTCGATCTCCTGCTCCTTGGTCGTTCCTTACCTGGCCTGTGAGAGTTTCACCCTACGCTGTGTAGCGCAGTATTGAGCAACAAATTTAGGAGAATTCCTGTGTGGGTTATTTATTTATTTATTTATTTATTTTGAGACAGAGTTTCACTCTCGTTGCCCAGGCTGGAGTGCAGTGGTGCAGTCTTGGCTCACTGCAATCTCCGGCTCCTGGGTTCAAGCAATTCTCCTGTCTCAGCCTCCTGAGTAGCTGGGATTACGGGTGCCTGCCACCACGCCCAGTTAATTTTCATATTTTTAGTAGAGATGGGTTTCGCCATATTGGCCAGGCTGGTCTTGAACTCCTGACCTCAAGTGATCTGCCCATCTCGGCCTCCCAAAGTGCTGGGATTACAGATGTGAGCCACCGTGCCTTGCTAAATCTCCTTTTCTTTTTTTTTGAGACAGAGTCTCGTTCTTGTCGCCCAGGCAGGAGTTCAGTGGTGCGATCTCGGCTCACTACAACGTCCGCCTCCTGGGTTCAAGCGATTCTCGTTACTCAGCCTCCCAAGTACCTGGGATTACAGGCACCTGCGACCATGCCCGGCTGATATTTGTATTTTTAGTAGAGACGGGGTTTCCCCGGCTTGGCCAGGCTGGTCTCGAACACCCTACCTCAGGTGATCCACCCGACTTGACCTCCCAAAGTGCTGGGATTACAGGTGTGAGCCACCGAGCCCAGCCTGAATCTCCTTTTTTATGCAGCTACTTCATCTCCTACACATTGCTCTGGAATTTCTGACTACCTAAGCCTTCCCAAATTCTATCTTCTGTTTGTACCACTCAGAAAGACTGTTGTGTTCTCTTGGGATCACCTCCCCATGCTAATGTCCAGAAAGTGTTCCAGGTAGAAAGCTGGCGAAATCTTAGGGCTCACCTTACTTGTTTCCTTTCTCTTGGGACCACAGTCTTATGCTACCTATTTTCCAATGTGCAAAAACTATTGTCTCATATATTTTTCCAGTTTTCCAGTTGTTTACAGCAGGAAGGTATGCATGGTCTCAGATATTCCAAAAAGGACAGATGTGAAAATCTTGGTTTTGTAAACTAAGCCACAAAACCCTCCTAGATTTGAACAGCAGAGAGCTCCAGAGATCCACTATGGCTCCTCCAACAGGATTAAATGAAAACCCCAATATGAAGTATAAGGGAGAAAATTCAGGGCTGCTTTTACTGCCTCTCTCTTTTACCTGGAGAGCTTTTCTTGGCTAAAACTTCAAAATTCTCTGTATAATATTTGGTTTTCAAATATCTGCCAAACACCTGATTTCCAATGCCCAAGAACAAATAGAAGAAGTGAGCTACGGCTTCATTTGATGAAAATGAGATAAAATGAGTCCAAACATTTTTATTTTTCTTTGCTTAACATAAGTCCTTCAGACTGACTCCTTACTTCAAGTTAGTACAAGCTGGCTGCCTGTTGGAAGCAAGTCATTGTAATTGCCTTCTCTGTAAGGATATCACAGAATGAAGGTGATATCACCAGTCTTCATTGCTGAAATATCAAAGAGAATTCACACTATGTGATTATCTTGGCCTGGTTAGACCAGACTAAACCTCAACAAATCCTTGCACTGGTTTTACCCTACTTCGTCACCTTAGTCCCGGACCATGGTCACCAGTAATTCCCATTCCAATTCAACCTCCTCATGCTATGTGGTCACGTTTTCTATAATTCAACTCTAATCATGTTATTGCCTAGTTGGAAAACATTTGTCATTCCTCGTTGCTATAAAATTCTCCCTCAGTTTGGCCACAACCTTCTTTTCCAATGTTTTTTCCCATGACTCTCCTTCACTGCATTTCAGCATTAATTTCTAGTGACTGTGCATGAATCATAATTTCCCGGCTTTCTTTCCCTCTCCCAGCTCATATTTTTTCCATCTCTCTGGAAAACTTTCCTTATACTGAATATTTGAACATAAAAACATAAAAGTCCCACTCTAAGACTACCGCATTCATGAAACTTTTCATATTCTTAGCTACAAGAAATCTCTCTCTCCTCTCTCAGTGTACTTAATCTTACTTGTTATACGTATCATTGTCTATCTTATATTTTAAAACCACCCCAGCAAACCCCTTGAGCATAGAGTCTGTATCTGACTCTGCTTTGTGGCTCTGTAAGCATCTAATGCACTGATCTTCACATAAGAGTGCTCAATGAAATATTTATTGAAAGTGTGAGTGAATGAATGGTAAACTGAAAACCTAATACAGTCATGAATCACTAAATGATGGGGATATATTCTGAGAGATGCATGTTTAGGTGATTTTGTCACTGTGGGAACGTAATATGTCACAGAGTACACTTACACAAACCTCGATGGTATAGCCTGCTACACACATAGGCTGTGTGGTATCGCCTGTTGCTGCGAGGCTATAAACCTGTAACAAACAGCATGGCACTGTACTGAATACTAAAGGTCATTAAAACACAATGGTAAGTATTTGTGTATCTAAACGGAAATGATACAGTAAAAGTATGGTAGAAAAGTTAAAAAACAGTATATATGTATAGGGCACTTAACATGAATGGAGCTTACAGAACTGGAAGTTGCCCTGGGTGAGTCCGTGAATGAGTGGTGAGTGCGTGTGAAGGCCCAGGATATTGCTGTGCATTACTGTGGACTATGAACACTGTACACTTAGGCTACACTACATTTAATTTTTTAAATGTTTCTTTCCTCAATAATAAATTACACTTAGCCTACAGTAACTTTTTTGTTTTATAAAATTTATAATCTTTTAAAATTTTTTAAAGAGTTCCAGCTCTCTTTTGTAATAATGCTTAGCTTAAAACATGAACATATTATACAACTGTACAAAAATATTTTTTCTTT
>NW_012110386.1:53874-54843 GCF_000951045.1 Mandrillus leucophaeus | reverse complement strand
TAATTTTGTGTATTTTTGGTAGAGACAGGGTTTCACCGTGTTAGACAGGATGGTCTCAATCTCTTGACCTCGTGATCTGCCTGCCTCAGCCTCCCAAAGTGCTGGGATTACAGGCATGAGCCACCGTGCCTGACCCATTTCATTCATATTTTTAAAGTATCGACTGTACAACAAAATCCAGCACTCAACAATACAAAATAGTATGGATACTATGAGAAATACAAAGAAATCTAAGGATTATTCTCTGCATTCCAGAAAGTTGTCATCTGATTAGGAAACCAAGATCAACACGCTGGAAACATTAATCCGTGTAAGCTCTGTGGCAAGTGTTCTCCTCAAATCCAAGTGCAAACATATATGTTATTTCATCATAAAACATGACATAGACATGAAGCAAAAGAATTATTTATTGCATGGGATTATTTGCTACAGAAGATTGGCAGCAACCAGACCAACAAAATCCTGCATGAGCTACTTGCCAAGACTTGGAAATAGAGTTCTTCAAAGCTCACCTTGAAAAGTGACTGGGGCCGGACGTGGTGGTTCACGCTTGGAATCCCAGCACTTTGGGAGGCCAAAGCAGGCAGATCACTTGAGCTCAGGAGTTCCAGATCAGCCTGGGCAATATCGTGAAACCCCTTCTCTACTAAAAAATTAAAAAAATTAAAAATTGGCCGGGCGTGGTGGCGTGCACCTGTAGTCCGAGCTACTGAGGTAGGAGAATCGCTTGAACCAGGAGGCAGAGGCAGTGAGCAGAGATGGCGCCACTGCCCTAGAGCGAGACTCCATCTCAAAAAAAGAAGTAAAAATTAGCCGGGCGTGGTGGCACATGCCTGTAGTCTCAGCTACTCGGGAGGCCGAGGCAGGAGAATCGCTTGAACCTGGGAGGCAGAGGTTGCAGTGAGCCAAGATCGCACCACTGTACTGCAACCTGGGTGACAGAGCAAGACTCCGCCTCAAAAAAAAAAA
>NW_012110386.1:52232-53824 GCF_000951045.1 Mandrillus leucophaeus | reverse complement strand
CTTGAACCTGGGAGGCAGAGGTTGCAGTGAGCCAAGATCGCACCACTGTACTGCAACCTGGGTGACAGAGCAAGACTCCGCCTCAAAAAAAAAAAAAAAAAAAACTGTAGTATAGTAATACATAAACCAGTAACATAGTTGTTTATTAGCATTATCAAGTATTATGTACTGTACATAAATGTATGTGCTATATTTTCATATGACTGGCAGTGAGGCAGGTTTGTTTACATCAGCCTCACCACAAACACCTCAGTGATGTGTTGCACTACATTAGGGACAGCTACAGTGTCACTAGGCAGTAGGATTTTTTTAGCTTCTTTATCATCTTAAGGGATCTCCATTGTATATGAGGTCCATTGTTGACTGGAACGTCATTATCTTGCTCATGACCTTATATTCCTTGCTGTTCCTACTGGTTAACTTAAGATACATTAATCTGAGTCATATGAAATTGCTGTAGGTAAAAAATAGTCAAATACCAGGAATTTCAAACGGTTCAACCTGATATATCTTCTACTCCATTTTAGTGCAAACGACTGTTTAGCAAATTGTATAACATTATTAAACTCATAGGATATCTAAATAAATTGGGGCAAAGGATGCTCATTCATTAAATTAAAATGTTGTCATTACAGGCATGAGCCACTTAGTCCAGTCTTGCAGTTATGGAGATAACTGTAATAGAAGAACTGAGTATAAAACGGACACATATCTATTAAAGAGCATGTACCTACAAAAGTAGATGCAGTGGCTCACGCCTGTAATCCCAGCACTTTGGGAGGCTGAGGCAGGAGGATCACTTGACCCCAGTATTTTGAGACCAGCCTGGGCAACATAGCAAGACTCTATCTCTAAAAAAAAAAACAAAAACAAAAAAGTAAGAAAAGGGGTGTATACGCAAAACAATAGATAGATCAAATCAAGCTAGCTTACGTCTACAAGTGAAGTGTCAGCAGGATGCTGGGGCATCTCAGAGTCTGAACAAGTGGCACTGGTAATGGTGGAGTCGGGCAGCTTTGAAGCTGTCAGCATCAGGTCTTCCTGGGTTTTTCTTTCTAGAGTTCTAACTTCCAGTCTGTTTCAGTTTGAGTTCCAAATTCTTGATGGAGACCACCCGAATGAGTCAGCCTAATAGATGGGGCCACTGGTGCATTAGTGAAGATGAGAAGCTGTCTGGAGGATGGCCCTATAACCCAGTAGCTAGAGAGGGACAGTAGGTAGAAAGACATGATTTTTTACAGAAAAAGCACACAGATTAAAAGAAATGTATGCCACTCCTAGGGAGACACCTGCTCTGCTTTGCTACAGGGGGAAAAGTTTAGGGAGCATCAAGCTAGATGATCTCTATGGCGTCTTCTAACTCTAGCTTTTCTCATTCAATAAATCTCCATAGATAGACCAAAGCTTTCTTTTTTGTTCTCCAACCTAGCTCAGGGTTTTTAAAAGTTGGTCTGTAGGTGGGTGGTCTGCTGTTCGGAATGTCTGAGGTAGAGGAAGATAAGGAAGTGGAATTATTAGCACAAGTTGATAGTTGAACACAAGAGAGCTCATTTCAGCTTTTTCTCTCTTGTTTTTTCTCTTTTTTTCTTTTT
>NW_012110386.1:36538-50897 GCF_000951045.1 Mandrillus leucophaeus | reverse complement strand
AAAAAAAAAAAAAAAAAGGTGACTGGATCTTTATTCCTTTGAGTCTGATCCATCCTCAATGCTGAACAACACTGAGTCGTGTCTAAGCTTTAAGCTGCCTCATCATCCGCTTCCCATTAAGGAAAGACCAGCAAGCATTCCATAGCCTCGACACAAAGGCTTTAGATGGGAACTAAGTCCCAGACAAGGAGGAATTAACAAGAATCATGAATTGGGAACCAGAAAACTTTGTTTCTGGTCTTACCACTGACCCTAACTTACGGCAGTGCATTGAACAAGTCACTTAACCTCTCTCTGTCCCAGTTTTGGTGCATTTGTAAATCAAGGTGTGTAGGAAAAGCTTTAAATTCAAGCTTACATTCGAGCTTAAATGTAAAACCCTTGGGGGCTTTAAATTCCATCATAAGCCCCCAAGGAAATGCCTTGCTCCATTAAATACCTGTGGGCAAAATTGCAAACTGAACTTTAGATCTTGAACCTCCAGACTGTCTAATCCCAGACAATTAATGGTGCAACATCTGCTCCGTTTTTCTAATCCCCAGTCCCATATCTGACTAGACAGAGCACAGGCTGCCACTCTCTGATGCAGCGAAAGTCTGTCTGAAAATAAGCTAAACCAGATCGTTTTGGGGACTTGCTCACTGCTTCCACTGAATTTTAGCTTGCAAAAACTCTCCCTCATGGGGGCGTTAAGAGGATCTAATGTGATACTGTACATGAGAGCACAGAAACCAGTCTGGCCTCGGAAGCGCTTCTACTGGAAGTTTATTATTGAAAGTTGTGGGTTTTGATAGAGCATTACCCAGGGACAAATCCCACCGCTCCCAACCCTCCTCCTCTTCCGCCTCTGTTTATGCTCTTAGTTCCGGTGCCTCGGTCGATGACAAAGAAGGGTCAGCGCTGACTCACAACAGCGCTGAGAATACCATGACCCTGGTGGGCTGCAGGGCCTGAGATGTTTATTTCATTTCCCTTTCATTCCATCCTCAGCTGGGCTCTCAGGGAAGGAGAGGGAAAGTAGCCCACGCTAACTAACCAGTCAAGAAATACTTACTGAGCCCTAGTCAAGTACTGTGCATTACGAGAAAACATGAGAACGCATCAAACGCCCAGGGCTTTAGAGCTGTGCGGGGACTCGATGAGAACCCCATTCCCCGGCTTCCTTAAACAAGGTCACAAACCCTGAGAAAGAACACTTTGGCTGTGTTGGAGTGTGTGGGGGCTGGGAGAGGCCTGGGATGGAGGTTGCTGGAAAGTGCTTATGACCAAGGGGCTTCAGTGCATTCATGCATTGCATTTAAACATGTCAACATATCCTCAACCTGGGCGCAGGGGCATGCACTTATAATCTCGGCTTCTCGGGAGGTGGAAGTGGGAGAATCCCTTGAGCTCAGGAGTGCAAGACCAGCCTCTAAAAAATAGCAAAATAGTGAGACCTCATCTCTTAAAGCAAAAGAAAAAATATTTATCTTAACCAACATCATCAGTCATTAGTCAGTGGATGGACTTTTCTCCAGATCTGAACGCTTTGGAGGGTATAGATGATTGTCCTGGACTAAATGCACTTTCGCAGAAAGAGGTGGGGCAGAGGGAAGAAACGAAGTGGCAATTGTGTATCCCTCACTCCTCTCCAGCCCCCACCCCAGTAACAAATCCAGAAGCCCCGAACTCCGGGGGCCACAGTTACTGTTTTGTGTGTTTGTGCAATTGGGCAAGCTGCCTCTACCCTATGAAAACGTGCAGGGGAGAAGATTCCCAAAAAAGCAGAGGAAGATGTTACAAGTCCAGCCCCATGGGACCATGCCTGACAGCACAGCCGAGAGGCTGGGGGTTCAGCACAGTAGGGTGCCTCCACACCACACTATCTGGGGTGAACTTTCTGCCCAAAGGAGGAAATAAGAACAGCTGCTATCAATTTCAGACCACTCACCAGGGGCCAGACACCATGCTAAATGCTTTAGTTGCATTATCTCCTTAACTCTTCACGCCACCACTACTCATTGCCCTCCAGGGAGCTGTAATTCTCTCTAATAAAGGCAGAGAGCAGCGAAGTGACTTGGTCCAGTTAACACAGATAGCAAGAAGAGGAGGGAAGATGCTGATCGTGTTTGTCTAACTTCGAATTCTGTGTTGATCTATTCCTGATACTGCTTGCCAGAAAAGAAGTTGGAAGCTCTAGGAAGAGGGTGGAGGAGGGGAGAAGATGATGACAGAGGCAGGAAGGAGTATAAGGGAGAAGGCTATTGATCCAGTCTGGGTTCAGCAAGGGGAGAGCTTCAGCTTTGGAAAAGGATAGAGCTTGTTTCCCGGAGGCATCCTTTAGGTCAGGGAGCAGCACAAAGTGGTAAGATCTGTCTTCTGTATCTGCATCTGTAGACGAAGGTCTTGGGCAGAGGTACTCCAGGAACTGAGAGTAAGTAGCAGACTTTCTGAGAACTCGTGCTCAGAGTTCATGGAAGCTTCCTAACTTTTCCAGACACAGTTGCAGATCGAGGCACTTATACAGTGCTCCCACACCATGGTGGACAACGACAATAAGAAGGGACCACCAGGGACAGGGGCAGGTCTGTGGGGTAATCCAATGGTGACAGAGTATCCAACAGCCACAGGCATAGAGGAAAGGGGACTGGCTTTCCAGTGCCTGTTGTTGTTGGTATTTCTGGACCCAGCCTTCCCCAAGTGCCTTAAGAAAACTGCCTGGGGAGGTGATCTCTTCTCTGCCCTGTGCAGTCTTCAGAAACATCACTGAGGAGACCCTTTTATTGTTTTCAATGCTGTCAAGCCTTGAATGACTGGAGGACCTCAATCACGTGCAAAATTAGTGAGGTACACTCCTTTACTCATTCTCATTGCACAAAGAAGTGTGAAACATGATCTCTACCTTCAAGAAGCAGGCATTTTTGTTTTGTATCATTTTGTTTGTCTTTTAAGAGATTTACTGAGATGTAATTCACATACCCCACAATTCACCCCATTAAAGTGTACCATTTAACGATTTTTAGTGTAGTCACAGAATTGTGAAGCCATCACTACAATCAATTTTAAAAGGAACCCTGTACCCGTTAGTAGGCAATCCCCATTTCCCTTCAAATCATCCCCTTTCCCTGGTCCTAGGCAACCACTGACCCACTTTCTGTCTCTATAGATTTGTGTATTCTGAACATTTTGTGTCAATGGAATCATACAATATGTGGTCTTTTGTGACTGGTTTCTTTCACTGAGCATGTGTTTTCAAGGCTCATTCATGTTGTAGCGTATGCAAGCACTTCATTCCTTTTTATACTGAGTCATATTCCATGGTATGGACATACCACATTTTGTGTATCCATCACCAGTCGATAGACATTTGGATTGTTTCCACCTTGGGGCTCTTTTGAATAGTGTAGCTGTGAACATTCATGCGTAAATTTTTGTGTAGATGTAAGTTTTAATTCCTCCTGGGTACATAAAAGAAGTGAAATTGCTGGGTCATATGTTAAGTCTATTATATAGGTTTTTTCAGGAACTACTAGACTGTTTTCCAAAGTGGCTACACTCATCAGCAATGTTTGAGATTACAATTTCTCTATATTCTCATCAACACTTATTATTATCTGTCTTTTCTCCTAGCCATCCTAGTTAGTGTGGTATTTTATTGCATTTTTTATTAACACTTAAAAAAAAATTTTTTTTGAGACCAGGTCTTGCTCTGTCACCCAGGCTAGAGTGCAGTGGTGTACTCACAGCTCACTGCAGCCTCGACCTCCTGGGCCCAAATGATCCTCTCACCTCATCCTCCTGAGTAGCTAGGACCACAGGTGTGCACCACCATACCTGGCTAGTTTTTTTAATTTTAATTTTTGTAGAGATGGGATCTCTCTATGTTGCTCAGGCTGGTCTCAGATACCTGGGCTCAAGTGATCCTTTTTCCTTGGCTTCCCAAAGTGCTAGAATGACAGGTGTGAGCCACCATGCCTAGCCCTTTTATTGCATTATGATTGATATTTTTCTAATGAAAAATGATATTGAGCATTCTTTCATGTATTTATGGGCATTTCTGTGTCCTCTTTGGAGAAATATCTATTTAGATCCTTTGCCTAATTTTAATTGAGTTGTCATTTTATTATTTAGTTGTAAGAGTTCTTTATATATTCCGAATATTCTGATATCTTTTATCAGCTATCTAAGAAATCATTGCCTAAACCAAGGTCATAAAGATTTTAACCCGTTTTCTTCTAAGAGTTTTACAGTTTTAGCTCATACATCTAAATGTACTATTTTGAGTTTTTCTTTCTTTTTGGTATAGTGTGAGGTGGAGTCCAAATCCATTTTTATTTTTTTGCACGTGGATATCTAGTTGTCCCAGCACCATTTGCTGAAAACACTATTCTTTCCCTTATTAAATGTTATGGCACCTATGCTGAAAATCAGTTGACTAGCTTACCATCCTGTTTGAGGAGCAGGTTACATCACATCACTGAAAAAGACAAGATACCTATGAGAATTGAGGTAGCAATAGGTGTTGCTGTTAGACTTAACAAAAAACCATTCAGATGATTAAATACTTCAGAGTCCAACTAAACAGTGCTAAGAATGGCAAAAGTTTAGAGTCAAGATAAACTAAAGCTTACAATATGCAAGCATGACAATGTAAAGGGCTTTGTCAGTTTGTTTCTTTTTAACATATCTCTAGAGCAAAACATAAAGAAAAGAAGGGATGGACTCCCAGTTTGGAAACTCTGTTGCACAGTAGATTTATCAAACACCACTCTTACATTCCTATTTAATGCAACCTCTTCCACGTGGATGGGAGGCACATCGCCCTCATTCAAGATGCTTCTTCCATAGGAAGGTATGACACTCCTAGACTCTCTGGACTTCTCAGTTTCCAGGGGAAAAGGTATATTTTAACAGGATTCAGGAATTTGAAGAGAAGAAACAGAGGATGCTCAGCTCAGCTCAGTTCTTCCCTTTTTCATCTTGGGAGTGAGCTGCCTGTGGGGAGCAGAAGTTTTTTAATTTAAGGAGTTAGGAAGTATACTTGCCCAAAGATGTAAGCCACGTCTTAAGACTTCGCTTTCATCTGTATCAGAACTGAGGCAGGGAAAGGAGAAGTCATTGATGGAGAGCACACTCAGAGACACCATCATTTGTTGCATGAGTCAGGAATACTGAGAAGTAAGACAGGTGTATTAGCCCATTTTTATGCCGCTGATAAAGACATACCTGAGACTGGGTAATTTATAAAGAAAAAGAGGTTTAATGAACTCACAGTTCCACGTGGCTGGAGAGGCCTCACAATCATAGCGGAAGGCAAAAGGCATGTCTTACATGGTGGCAGACAAGAGAGAATGAGAACCAAGCAAAAAGGGACACTTCTTATAAAACGATTGAGAACAGTGTGGGGGAAACCACCCTCATGATTCAATTATCTCCCACCAGATCCCTCCCACAACACATGGGAATTATGGGAGCTACAATTCAAGATGAGATTTGGGTGGGGACACAGCCAAACCATATCAACAGGAAATGGAGTTTTGAAATCAAAATAACACATGAAAAGGTTTTTTTGGTAGGGCCAGGGTGTGTGGGCATTGATCTGGGCAAGACCCTGGGACCTTAGGTGTTTGTGGAGGTTTATATTGAAACAGTTAGATTTTTAGCCATTGTGCATTTGGCTTTTAACTACTGCACCCTGAGCAAAAGTTTATAATGGCTTTGTTCACTGAAGAGAGGCTGTTTCCATAGAGTTAAAGCTGAATTATGGGCCAGGCACACAGTGGCTCACGTCTGTAATCCCAGCACTTTGGGAGGCCGAGGAAGACAGATCATTTGAGGTCAGGAGTTCAAGACCAGCCTATCCAACATGGTGAAACCCCATTTCTACTAAAAATACAAAAATCAGTCAGGCACAGTGGTGGGCACCTGTCATCCCAACTACTCAGAAAGCTGAGGCAGGAGAATCAATTGAACCTGGGAGGCAGAGGTGGCAGTGAGCTGAGATCACGCCACTGCACTCCAGCCTGGGCGACAAAGCAAGATTCCATCTTTAAAAAAAAAAAAGGGTGGAGGGGACTGAATTATGGGCAGCTTCCAGCAAATGCTGCTCAGGCTGTACCTGCCTTAAGCAAAAGTACTCAGGCCATATGATTGGCCAGAGAAAACACCAGCCAGGTAAGTCAGCTGTGGCCTCAACACAGAAACAGTAGTGTCCATGCAGGCTGCTGCAATTTACTATGCAGAAGCAACTTAGACCTGTACCCCTGGCTAGGCTGAGATGGGATTTGATCTTTTCAGTCCTTAGAGGGCAGAGCAGTATCAGGTCCTTTGAAAAAACAAGGCATCTTAGTTCTATATTTGTTACAAGGTACTACTGAGGTTCTAATTTTAAATTATTAGTGCCAGGGCCAGGCACGGTGGCTCATACCTGCAATCCCAGCACTTTGGGAGGCCAAGGCGGGCAGATCAACTGAGGTCAGGAGTTCAAAACCAGCCTGGCCAACACGGCAAAACCCCATCTCTACCAAAAAATACAAAAATCAGCCAGGCGTGATGGCATGCACCTGTAATCCCAGCTACTGGGGAGGTTGAGGTGGGAGAATCCTTTGAACCCAGGAGGCAGAGGTTGCAGTAAGCCGAGATCACACCACTGCACTCCAGCCTGGGCAACAAAGTAAGACCCTGACTCAAAACAAAGCAATTATTAGTTCCAGGGCTAAGTTGGCAGAGCCAAATTTGCTTTCCCGAATACCATTTTGCATTGAGGTTCACGGAGGGGGCATCTGGAATAATTAATTTTGTATTCATGAGGCTTATTCTAAGGTGCAAACAAAAAATAAAATGATAGTATTTCCGGGCAACTTTCAAGATAATTCATGTATTGTAGGTAGACATTGGGCACTGCTTGGGCCCTGTGGCCATGTGTCCATGTGTCCAAGACATGTATAGAATTTAGAAGTCTAGAAAATGCAATGCCTTGAGAAGTCAAGATGGAAGAATTGGTTCTTTCTTGGTCATGGAGGCAAAGGGTTTAAAAGCCCATAGCAGCTCCTCACCAGAATAATCAGAGGGTAATTTTCCCAGCTTAAAAAAATGTGGACATGAGGTAAAAATCTTCTGTAGAAAGTTCTTGGTCTTAAACAATTCCATAACAAGAATCAGTGGCAGCCGTTTTTGTGGCCTAGAACTGAAAATATCTACTCACTTGATAGAACGGAGGCTGTGTTATCCGTCAGGGCTCACCCCTCAATGAAGCACTGAAATTCCAGAACCCAGGGCTACAGAGACAATATAAATGCGAATTTGCAAGCTCCGCAAGCATCTCGACGTCCTTCTCATACAGTGCAGACGGTATACACAGATGGAGTCCTGCCCCAGTTTAGGTAAGTTTTTAGTGCTGAAAATAATGCATAGTGCCAAAATTAACCTTTTGCTAGGAGATTTCTTCCAATTGAGGTTAAGTTCTTCAGCTGTGGATCCCAGACAACTGACATCCACTGAAAGGCATGATGGTGAAGCGGAAACCAAGGTCTCCTCTGTCTGTTCCCCTGCCTTCAGAATGGCCCTGGGACAGCACTAAATATTAGAGTCTGAGAATGTAATTTTACCTGAGATAAGTGCTAAAGGTTGGCTGATTTTCTTAACTGGGGGTGTAGGAGTATGGAAAGTCTGTAACTGTCATCATCTTATGTATCTTGTTAAATGATCAAGCTCTTTAAAAGTGAGGTGTCACCCGCCAGGTGCAGTGGCTCACACCTGTAATCCCAGCACTTTGGGAGGCGGAGGTGGGTGGATCACGAGGTCAGGAGATCGAGACCATTGTGGCTAACACGGTGAAAACCTGTCTCTATTAAAACTACAAAAAATTAGCTGGGCGCGGTGGCGGTGCCTATAGTCCCAGCTACTCGGGAGGCTGAAGCAGGAGAATGGCGTGAACCTGGGAGGCGGAGCTTGCAGTGAGCTGAGATAGCGCCACTGTACTCTAGCGTGGGCGACAGAGCGACACTCCGTCTCAGAACAAAACAAAACAAAACAAAAGTGAGGTATCTAAGACTTGGCATTGCATTAATAAAACTCCTAAGGCCCTGCAAGGATTACATGATCTCGTGCGAATCCTGGTTGAGGCTGCTGAAAGAAGCCCAGCTCCACCCAGCTATCATGAACTCTTCTGGCTGAGTCTGAGCAGAATAAGAAATCGAAGAGGATGAATTTCAGACTTTAATTTCCTTGAACTTTAACTCACACAAGCAAGTGAATTTGATTATGGAGATTAGCTTCTTTGAACTTTGACTTACCAAGAGAATTTAGACTTTGAGCTTTGAATTCTCCTTGGGAACTCGATAATGAGAGGCATTTATATTTGAATTTGGGGTGTTCTGAAATTGCCGGAGTTTTATTACTGAATTGTCTTCATGCAGTTAGTAACTAAAGGATCTTAATGGATCAGTCAATTTTATTCAAGGACTTCTGATGTACTATGTTGAAAAATGGGGTTGGACATAATTTGGAATGGGAAAGGGAGTCAGTTTCAACCACAGGTACAGAGCAGTTTGGGGTTTATTTAATCAGTGGACTGTTATGATTTATTTCAGAGCCTTCAGGGAAAATCCAAGCTGTCCTGTAGAAGCACCAGGAAGATGTCCAACAGTGCTGTAGCTGAAACCTGGGAGGTGGGGACTAAGCTGGGAAGCTGGACAGCCCTGATTGAGTGTTGATCTTCACCCTCGATGGAGAGAGCCATATTTTAAGTTGGCCCTCAGTTTCAAGGCTTAACCCTGGGGGTTAAGCATCCAGGGTTTGTTAAGGAGCAATGCTTTGCACCTGTTTTTGATGTTTCCTTCCATGTGATGTGTGGCTTTCCTGATTGTCATTTCCTCACAGGAGGGTTTTTTGGGATACTTTCCCACTGACTCAAGCCACATTCTCCAACCTAGTCTTTGTGAATAATAAACGTGGAGTTCTGATTTTTTGGGCACGTCCATTGTTTCTTTGTCTCATTAATCAATTGATTCTGAGTTCAAAGTAAAAAAAAAAAATGGTGTTATTTAACCCCCAAAAGACCATCATCTTCAAACTGCATGTAGTTTACAAGGTCTATTTCAGATGCTTACACTAATATGTGTACCTATGAGAATGATATTAATATAGTATACAATATGTAACAATATAAGTACACATATACATGAAATTATAAATATATAAGTCTATATAAACTTACACTCACAATTGTGTCATTTGTAATTATACACATCTACAATACACATTTATTTTACCCTTTTTCTTGATAAGCGATATTTGCAAAAGTAAAACTGGCCCTGATTTCTCAGATTAAAAGCAGTGATCCTCAAACTTCAATGGTGCCGCAAAACCATCCAGGCTGCTTGTTTAAACACAGATCGAGGCAGGCATGGTGGCTGACGCCTGCAATCCCAGTACATTTTGAAGCTGAGGTGGGAGGATTGCTGGAGCTAAGGGGTTTGAGACCAGCCTAGGCGACATAACAAGACCTCGTCTCTACTAAAAATCAGAAAAATTAGACGGGCGTGGCAGTGCATGCCTTTGGTCCCGGCTACTCAGAAGGCTAAGGTGAAAAGATTGTTTGAGACAGGGAGGTTGAGTCTGCAATGAGCTATGATTGCATCACTGTACTCTATCCTGGGTAACAGAGGAAGACCCTGTTTCAAAAATAAAGAAAGAAATAAACAAAACAGATCGGTAGCCCCATCCTCAGAGCTTCTGGTTCTATAGGTAGGGGAGTTGCATGAGATATTGCATTTGTTTCTTTTTCTTTTTTTTTTTTTTTTGAAATGGAGTCTCTTTCTGACACCCAAGCTGCAGGGTCACCCAGGCTGGTGCAATCTTGGCTCACTGCACTTCCACTCCACCCTGGGTTTAAGCGGTTCTCATGTCTTAGCCTCCCACGATTACAAGAGAGCACCACCACGTGCAGCTAATTTTTGTATTTTTAGTAGAGCTGGGGTTTCACCATTTTGGCCAGGCTGGTCTCACACTCCTGACCTCAAGCAGTCCCCCCGCCTCAGCCTCTCAAAGTGCTGGGGTTACAGATTTGAGCCATCAAACCTAGCAGAGATACTGCATTTTCTAATAAGTCTCCATACATTGAATATCACAGGATAGACAATAGGGGCACATTGATTTCACAGTCATACTTAAATTCCATACTTAAAGAACTTCTGCTCTACCTATCTCAATGCATGTTTTCATGTCTATAGCCAAACGGAGATTTTATGGAGGCCAGCACTAGTTGACTTCACCTTCATTCCTGGCTTGTAAGCAGCTCAAAGAGGAATTGTATGTCATGTTTGAAGTAGGGAGTAGTCAATCGACCCTTGGTGAGGTATGATTTTGAGTGGCAGACTCCGAATCCTGAAGATACTATAAAGCTCAGTCAAAAAAAGCAGATGTTAGAATAGCTGACTGCAGGGACCACAGACGCATATATCCCCATCCCTTCAGAGAACCAGCTCTGTGTCTCCCTTCTTGGTTAGTCCCAGCTACTCAGGAGGCTGAGGCAGGAGAATTACTTGAGCCTGAGAGGTGGAGGTTGCAGTGAGTGGAGATCTGGCTGCTGCACTCCAGCCTGGGCAACACAAGTGAAACCCTGTCTCCAAAAAAAAAAAAGATAAAGTATAGGGCAAGACACCAAGTGACTGTCAATTCCACCGCAAGTTTGGGAACATCTTTGTTGATGCATAAGACATACCTGTTATAACAGGCATCGTTCAGACTCAAAGTAATAAATCTTTCCTGGTTCAAGTGACAAGTGGCTGAGATCACGATTTTTGGCTCTCAGCACACACATGAAAACTACTTATTTTGTAAAGGAGGTACCATGTCTGAAATGGAGACAGAGAAGGATAAAATCTAAGAAACATAAAACAAACATTTAAATAAATTAAATCCCTGTATAGACGAGGAGCTCATTATGAGGCACTCAGACACTTTCAGTGTATTTAAGAGCCTGTGTTCTGGCCAGGTGTGGTGGCTCATGCCTGTAATCCCAGCACCTTAGGAGGCTGGGCATGGTGGTTCATGCCTGTAGTCCCAGCTACTCGAGAGGCTGAAGCAGGAGGATTGACTGAGCCTGGGAGGTGGAGTCTGCAGTGAGCCATGATCATGCTACTGTACTCCAGCCTGCGTGACAGAACAAGACCCTGTTTTGAAATTCACATCTCTCTTCTGAGAAACTCTTTATGTGCCAGCGAGTGTGCTAGTTGCCCCACGATGCCACAGCCCTGTCCATAGCTAATCAGAACAGAGATAGTACCTGATCCAAATAGCCAGGACCATGTGGACACATGATTCTTAACACAGGTAGCTGACTCAGTCAGATCTTCTGAGCATCAGAAGCAGCAAATACAAGTGACAGAAGAGTATAGAAGTGGAAAGAGGAAAATAAAAAACAACAGGAAGAGGCCAGGTGTGGTGGTTCATGCCTGTAGTCCCAGCTACTCAGAAGGCTGAGGCAGGAGGATCGCTTGAGCCCAGGAATTTGAGGCTGCAGTGAGCCATGATCACACCATTGCACTCCAGCCTGGGCAACAGAGTGAGATGCTGTCTCTTAAAAAGAAAAAAAAGGGCAGGGGGGCGGGGAAAGGAAAAGGCAACAGGAAGAAATTATGAATAGAAACCACAGAGAGAAGGAAGAGGGAAGAGGGCTGGGTGAGGTGGCTCATGCCTACAATCCCAACACTTTGGGAGGCCGAGGCGGGAAGATCACTTGAGCTCAGGAGCTCGAGACCAGCCTGGGCAACATGGAGAAACCCCGCCTCTACAAAAAAATACAAAAATTAGCTAGACATGTTGGCATATGCCTGTAGTCCCAGCTAGTCAGGAAGCTGAGGCAGGAGAATCACTTGAGCCTGAGAGGTGGAGGTTGCAGTGAGTGGAGATCTGGCTACTGCACTCCAGCCTGGTCTCAAGAAAAAAAAAAAAAAAAAGGAGGAGGAAAAAGAACAGAGAATAGAGTGGGAAGAAGAGGTAAAGGAGGGAGAATACTTCAGTGGTAGACATGTCCCAAGGCCGTTCTCTTTTTTGCAACTGCTGAGGTCACCTCCTCATGTATGAATAATAGTCCTTTCTCTGGGACCCTCAATGGGAGTCGGCAGAAGCTTTTCTTGTCTTTACAATAAACTCCCATGAACTCAGATAACCTGAGCATGTTTCTAGTTCTTGCAAACATATCTTTGTTAACAGAAACAGAGACAAGAAGAGATCGTTACAGACTGGAATCTTGAGTCAAACCAAAAGGATGAAATATAATATGTGTAAATTGTCGATTGCTTCATTGCCACTAAAAACATTGAACAGATCAGACTGGACAGTAGATGACATAGATTTTAGGTGAGCTCAGGCTACTAGAAGCCAGCAATACCGTGCATCTGGGGAAAATGCAAACTCAGCCTTAGCGTGCCTTAACAAAAGCATGGTGTGTGCAAAAAGAGAGAGAAAGAGATGAGAATGGCTGCTCTCTGTCTTGAGCAAATATTTGAATTGATACAACCTTTTCAGGGGCCCACACATTAAAGAGACCTTAACGAGACAGCATGTGGGTACATAAGCAACAAGGAAGGTTAGTAGCAGCACAGATTGGGTGCCTTCCCTCATATGGCTCCTAGATGTCCCCGTCCCTCCAACAGCATAACACTTGCCTCGCCTAATCTCCTACAGCATTACATTCACCACATCGTATTTTATTTGTTCAATGACTACATCCCCCATCAGACTGTAAGCTTCATGAAGACAAGGACAAATCTGAATGTTCACTACTCTGTTCCTGGCACATAGCACATGTTGAGCAGAGTTGATTCCCCAGAAGTACTTGTTGAATGAATAAGAAAATCACATCACACAATAAGGATGAAGTCAAGTGGGAACACTAAACTTGGACAGGAGGAAACTGCTATAGACAGGATTGTCACAGTGCCATTCACAATAGCAAAGACATGGAATCAACCTTGATTCCATCCATAGTGGATTGCAGGCCAGGCGTGGTGACTCATGCCTGTAATCCCAACACTTTGGGAGGCCAAGGCGGGTAGGTCACAAGGTCAGGAGTTCGAGACCAGCCTGGCCAGCATGGTGAAACCTCATCTCTATTAAAAATACAAAAAAATTAGTCGGGCGTGGTGGCACACACCTGTAATCCCAGCTACTCAGGAGGCTGAGGTAGGAGAATTGCTTGAACCTGGGAGACAGAGGTTGTAGTGAGCAGAGATCGTGCCACTGCACTCCAGCCTGGGAGACAGCGAGGCTGTCTCAAAAAAAAAAAAAAATTGTGGGTTGGATAAAGAAAATGTGACATGTGATACATAGACACAATACTGTCTGGACATAAAAAATGAAATCATGACCTTTGCAGCAACATGATACTGCTGGGGGCCATTATCCTAAGTGAATTAACTCAGAAACAGAAAATAAAATGCCACATGTTCTTACTCTTAAATGGGAAGTAAACATTGGGTACACATGGACATAAACATTGGGTATGCATGGGATATCTTATTGTTCCCATGAGATGGGAACAATAGGCACTGGGGACTGCTAGAGGGGTGAGAGAGTTGGGGAAAGGGTTGGAAAACTGCCTAGTGGCCACTATGTTCACTATTAAGGTGACAGGTTCAGCTGAAGCCCAAACCTCAGCATCACGTGATATATTCATGTAACAAACTTGCACATGTACCCCCTGAATCTAAAAAAAAAAAAATTTTTTTAAAGGTAGATGGGTTGTAGTTTTCTTTATTTTTTAATTTATTTTTATTTTATTATTATTATTATTTTTTGAGACCGAGTTTTTGCCCTGTCACCCAGACTGGAGTGCAGTAGTGCAATCTCGGCTCACTGCAATCGCCGCCATCCTGGTTCAAGTGATTCTCGTGCCTCAGCTTCCTGAGTAACTGGGACTATAGGCACACGCTGCCACACCGGGCTATTTTTTTTTTTTTTTTTTTGAGACAAAGTCTTGCTCTGTCACCAGGCTGGAGCACAGTGGCGTGATCTCAGCTCACTGCAACCTCCATCTCCCGGGTTCAAGCGATTCCCCTGCCTCAGCATCCGGAGTAGCTGGGACTACAGGCGCGCAACACCATGCCTGGCTAATTTTTTGTATTTCAGTAGGGATGGAGTTTTAACATGTGGGACAGGATGGTCTCAATCTCCTGACCTTGTGATTCACCTGCCTTGGCCTCCCAAAGTGCTGGGATTATAGGCGTGAGCCACCATGCCTGGCCATCCTTTTTTTTTTTGAGATGGAGTCTCACTCTGTCACCTAGGCTGGAGTACAGTGGCACGATCATGGCTCGCTGCAAACTCTGCCTGCCAGGTTCGAGAGATTCTCCTGCCTCAGCCTCCCGAGTAGCCG
>NW_012110386.1:32250-36488 GCF_000951045.1 Mandrillus leucophaeus | reverse complement strand
TTTTTTTTTTTTTGTGGTAGTAGAGATGGGGTTTCATCATGTTGGCCAGGCTGGTCTTGAACTCCTGACCTCAAATGATCCACCCACCTCGCCCTCCCAAGGTGCTGGAATTATAGGCATGAGCCACTGCGCCCAGCCTGGATTGTGGTTTTCAGAGATCTGCAAGACTTCCAGGTGAAAAGTAGGCTCATCAGGGTTGCTCAGGTGGGCAGAACTAACCTGGCGTAGTCGGGCTAAGAGGACTGGACTGGCAGGCAGAGCCCTGAGCTCACCCACCCACTCATAGTAACCCCATCACTTAGACCTGAGCCATCATTGCATCATTTCTAAGATCTCTTTCGGCTTCAACATTTAATATACCACTGACTGATGGGTAAACATTACTAGGAGACAGATTTTTGTTTTCATTTTATCAAAACTCCCCAACATTTACAGATGTGAAAAAATAGAATGATCTGTCTCATAAAGTAGTGAGTTCTTTGTCAATATACGTCTTCCAGCCGAGTCGGAACACCACCTGCTGTGTGCCTGGTGGTGAGGATTCTTGCATTGGGTGAGAAGTTGGACAGGAAGACATTTAGCCTCGTCAGATTCTGTGAAATTCTAATTACAGGCTGGGTGTTTCAGTTTTGGTGCCAGGAATGGGAACCAAAGAAATAAGTGATTTCTGCCTCATTCTGTGACTTGTAGGTATGTGACTTAATCTTACTGAGCCTCAGTGTTCTCATCTGCTAAATGGGGATAGTAACACCTGTCCACCACATGTTAAAAGGTTGGCAAAGATCAAATGAGAGATTGTCTGGACTTTGAAAGTATAAAGTGTTCTACAAATATATTAAGTCTCTGCTCCTCAGGGAGAATAGAAAATTCAAAACGACACATCCCCCGATATCCAGGCCAAGATTCTGTCAGTCCAAAACAAGGGTATTTTTCCCTTAACCTCGCTCTCTTTCCCTACTTGGTGATAATAGGGCTATCAACTTGTTTTTCAGTTGTGGTGACTTAACTTGCTACATAAATGTGAAGTTCCACTAGAACTAGAAGTTCATATACAATATCTCTTCCCTTCCCTCACGAGTACAAGCCTGTTAAATTACCCCTTTATGCTCACATTGATTTTTTTTTTTTTTTTTGCTTTTCAGTTTTAAGTCCTAAAATAGCATCTTCTACCCAACTGCTTTACTGCTTTCAAGGCAATGAGGATCGTGCCTGGCAATGTGGGAGTTTAACGCAGATCAGAGTGAAGTTGGCCGTGTTTCAAGATAACAAGAGCACCGCCAAATGGGCATTTATCAAGGAGAGCCGACAATCCCAGGAGCCTAAATTACCTTACGTTTTCAGCATTTCATTCACAGTCTCCTGTCACCCTCATGCAAGCCAAATGGAAACACAAGATGAGTTTTATCATCCCCATTTTACTGGGAGGAAAAAACAAGACACAGAACCCTGAAGAGCCTGCATAAAGGTCACTGGGCCTGACCGGTGCTGAACTCAAGTTTGGCTTCCTCTTGGCAAATTACTCTTGCTACAAAATCTTCAGATGCCACTGGAAGATTCTGCCTGTCCTGGGGGTCAGTTCTACCCCCAATTCACTCTCATAATTGTAGCACACAGGTGTCTCAATCACAGGCCAGCCTTGCTAAGAAAGGCTGGGACCTTCTCCACCGTACCTTCGCAGACAGTCAGAAGCAGATCCAGGGAAACTGTCCCCAAATCAAGAGGAAGAAACAAGGACGGCAAGCTTGTCTCTGTTAAAATTTCAGTGTTTGACCCTTAAAGCAAATGGGTATATTGGGGAAAATTATCAGCCACAGGCTTAAAATCTGCACAAGGGAGGAGGAGATTCCCCAGTGAAAGGAATGCATCTGCCATGTGTTCACAGTGACTTACAGGAGCAGCGGGCTTCTCTCCACTTTACAGAGAAGTCAGTTCACAGTAAATGACCTATCCACCATCATGTAGCTAGTAAATGTCAGAGCTGCCTCAGAGCTCCGGGCTGCAGATAACACCTGCCCATCCATAGATGAACCCCAAGCATTGACTATCAACTATAGGGAAATATTTAGGGGGGAAATAGTCTCTTTTTGGCCTCCCAGAAATAACGCCACAGAGGTAAATTTGTTCACTATTCTTTCTCTGCAAACGCTGGCTCTACATTATTCATGGCAGGTTCACTCACACATTTCCCCTTCAAGGTGAGGAAGGCCCCAGTTCCCTAGATCTGGCTCTTCCAGGAGAACCTCAAAGACGAAGGCTGGGAATACTTGTTCCTAGTTTTCAAAACCAGCTAGAGACCTCCCCAGGCCCAGAGGGAGAGGGAATTTCCCAGAAAACACTCTTGCACAAAATCCCGCCCCCGCTTTCTTTTACCCACTATCCCCGGCACTTCAATGGAGAGTCACCTTTCTGTAACACTTCTTTATCACCAGCCGGCAGGCCAGCCCACACCTCCTGCTTTCTTAGCAAACAGCCTCTCCCACAACAAAATTCAGGGTCAGGGTCGGGCGAGTCAGAAGCAGGTCTGAGGCGAGGGGATGCCTCAGCAGCTCTCCTGAGGGGCTGTCAGAGTCAGCAGGGGTGGCCCCGAGAAATCCCCCTGCCCCTCCCAGCACTGGGCTCAGCCCTGCATCAACAGCAGAGGCAGTGGCGGCAGCGAACCTCACCGCTGCAAGTTGAAACAAGACTCCCCGCCTCCCCTCTCAGCAGCCGGGCTTTAAATAGGATTAATGAGAGAGAACATTCTAAACACCGCTCCGAGAGGTTCCAGAACAGGCAGCCGACTGCTTCCTCTCAAGCTGCCATTTTGGATCGGTTCCCCTGGCTGTCTCTCTTAACTTGGAGCAAAGGCTTTCGCTCTCTGCCTTCCATCTCCACTCTGCACCTAACCTTGGGGTGTCAAGGACAAGATGAAGCTCCACTGTCCAACCAAGGACCTCCTCCGCCCACTGCTAATGCCAGGAAGTTCAGTGCTGCCTCATTCATTTAGATTAATTGATCATCTCCATTGATAAAAGGAAAAGACCTTAGGGAAGGGGTGGGGCTGTAACTGGGAAGGAAGTAACATTTCACTGTCACTGTCCTTCGCAGTAGTGGAAAGTGTTCTATTGTACAGCAGTCACTATCCTTGAGAATTGCAGTAGATGTTAATCTAAGTGTTCTGTTGTATAGCAATCACTATCACCGAGGATTGTGGTAGATTTTAGTCTGTTGTACGTTTTTCCTGCGTCCAGTCCCGTGGAATATTATTGTTAATATCACTCAAGAGGGCACAAACTTAAGCTTATGGAGTCAAAAGACTAGGCCAAGGTCACTCAGTTGCTAGGTGCAGAGTAGAATTCCAACTGAGGTCTTCCATTCCAGGTCTATAGACTCGAAATGTTTTTTTCCACTGTGTCGTGCTGAATGGGCTTCAGGCCAAATCATGAGACCTTTTCTAATTAGAAGAAATAGGGTAGAAAGGGCTCTGGGTTCATGATTGCGGGAGAGGTGGCAAAGGGAACAACCACAACTAACACTTAAGAGTTTTCCTATACATTTTCCTTGTCCTGAGCTCTGCACAAGTATTAGCCCATTTAACCAGCACTGCAACACTGTGAGGTAGGCACAATGCCTGGGAAACCTTAACCAAACCGATGCTACTTCGCAATATTGTTTCTATTGAACCCTGAAGGCAAAATTAGTCAGCATTTACCAAGAGCCCTTTCTGGATGGACCACTCAACCTGGCTGCCCTTTTTTTTTTCTTTTTTTTCTGTTATTAGAAACTGGGGGAAAAGAGACAGAAAATTCTGGAGGCCGGGCACAGTGGTTCATGCCTGTAATCCCAGCACTTTGGGAGGCTGAAGCAGGAGGATCACTTGAGGCCAGGAGTTCCAGATCAGCCTGGGCAACACAGTGAGACTCCATCTCTACAAAAAATTAGCTGGGTGTCGTGGTGAGCACCTGTAGTCTCAGCTAGTCAGGAGGCTGAGGCTGCAGTGAGCTCTGGTGGTACCACTGCACTCTAGCCTGGGTGACAGAGGGAAATGGACAAACGAGAGAGAGAGAAGAAAGAGAGGAAGGAAGGAAGGAAGGAAGGAAGGAAGGAAGGAAGGGGAAAGAAAGAGAAAGAAAGAGAGAGAAAGAAAGAGAGAGAGAGAAAGAGAGAAAGAAAGAAAGAGAGAGAGAGAGAAAGAAAGAAAGAAAGAAAGAAAGAAAGAAAGAAAGAAAGAAAGAAAGAAAGAAAGAAAGAAAGAGAGA
>NW_012110386.1:25100-32125 GCF_000951045.1 Mandrillus leucophaeus | reverse complement strand
CCTTATGCTCCTCCCAAATTAAGTGATTAGATTGAGTCCATCTCTTGGAGACTACAGTCAGTCTTGGGAATAAAAGCAAAATATATGGTCAACACCTAGAAAATCTGATATGCAGAGTAAAGGGAGTGTAGTTAATGCCAGAAGACAGGAGGGAAGAGTGGAGATGTTCATTCAAGGGGGCAGTGACCAGGAGGATTCAATTAGAAAACCAAGCAGGCCTGCAGGACCCCAAGCCCACGGCAGTCCCTTGCCCCAGACAACCAGTCTCTGATCTCCCCAGCCCTTTGTGTGCGGCATCCTCTCCTCTAGGACTCCTGGAGCCGCTTCCTGAGAAACCACTGAGTAAATGTGTAAATTAAATTGCAGCACACAGGGTTTCCAAAGCCTCTGCTATTTTTTTCTCCCCCCTGGGGAGAGGAAATGAGCATGCCAGCATTCCCCATAGGGGAACTAAATGATTTCCCAGAAGTCATGATCTCATATGCTCTATTTGTTTAAATGAGTTTAGGGCTACAAGCAAATGTGAGTTTGACAGGGCCCATTTGCAAAAGACCTCCCTCAGAACTGACAAGGGCCGTGCCAGCTTCTTTGTCTGCGTGCCATTCCTTAGCCCTGGGGGGAAATTAGCCCCAAGTCAATGAGTCCATTAGTCACCAGCCATGTGCTCAGCAGCAGGCGGAGTGTTACGAAAGATATAGAAGAATAAGGGGTGGTCTTTGTCCTCATGTATTTCTTTAATGTTTATTGAGTGCCTATTATGTACTGAGCACTGAGCAGAGCACTTCAAAACCAGTAGGAAAATGAGATTCATTCACCTGAAACAATGGCACCTAAGTTACAAAGTGCGCAATAAAGCAATGAATAGTAGGACATGTATGTGTTGTTCAGTGAAACTTCATTCGATGGAGTGGGAGTGGGAGATTAAGGAGGGGGGGGTCAGGTCCTGGTGAAGGCCTTGAAAGACGCTTCCATCTGGCTTGAAGGAGGGCCAGGACAGGGACGGATATGGACGTGGCCTTGATGGTGGGGAGGCAATGTGGAGCTCTGGGGTGACGTAGGAGATGTGTATGTTGGGAAGGTGGGGAGTGTGGGAAAGCTGAAGAGGGGAAGCTATTCTAGGCCTTGTGCTTACAGTGGTCCTAGAAGGCTCTTATTCATTTGGTGGGGGAGGGGGGTCTCCAGCCTTGGGTAGACCTGGAAAGAGTAGACTCTGGAGAGAGAGCCTGGAAGACTAGAGAGAGCAAAGGGTGTGGATAAGCCTGAATTCCAATTCTTTCTCCTCCACTACTAGTGGTGGCATTTGAGGCAAATTGTTTAGCCATGCTGAACTGCAGTTTCTTCATCTGGAAAACAGAGATAATAATTTCTGTGATTATTAAGTAAGATACTGTAGGTAAAATGTCCAGCAAAGGTGTGGTCTGTGATAGGCAAGCAATGGCTGTTAGTTTTCGGGCTTCCTTCCCCCTTCTTGAAGACAAAGGTGAGCTACACAGGTATGTTCCAGTATCTATCTACCACCAATGGACTGGTCAAAGCCCGTCAGGGTGATTGTACTGAGTGTGCCCATGGCTGCTGGGTGATGTGGCCAAGCTGTTTAGGGTCAGCTGAAGGCCTTCTGGGATGTGGCCAAGCTGTTTAGGGTCAGCTGAAGGCCTTCTGGGAAAGGTTTCCTTGATCTTGAAAAAGAGATGTAGGAACAAAGGTCCTTTATTCCTCAGCCCATTGCTAGTTCTGGGTGTCCCGACTAGACCAAGAGATTCAACCTGTGATCATGAAGCAACCATCCCAAGGGTAAGCCAAGCCCATGCTCTGAGCATGGCAGAGCAGGGACATGGCGAGGCCGGATTCCTGATGCCACTGGGAAGCCAAGGTACAAAGGAACCTAGGACCTGATCTCTGAATGTATTAATCCATGAGATTTTTTTCTATTGTTTAAGGTATTTTGAGTCAAGCTTTTCTGTTACCTATACAAGGAAATAGCCTCAAGATTTATAATTGTGGACAAACTTGACAAAACCACAGAGGAGATAAATTTCAGAACAAGTGATAGGCCAGTCCTTTCAGAGACTGGATGTTAAATTAGAACTAGTCTGTTAGCCAGGTGCACTGGCTCACGCCTCTAATTCCAGCACTTTGGGAGGCTGAGGTGAGCGAATTGCTTGAGCTCAGCAGTTCGAGATCAGCTTAAGCAACATGGCGAAACACTGCGTCTACAAAAAAATACAAAAATTAGCCAGGGGTGGTGGCACATGCCTGTAGTCCTAGCTGCTGCAGAGGCTGAGGTGGGAGGATCACTGGAGCCCTGGGAAAGCAGAGGTTGCAGTGAGCCAAAATTGTACCACTGCACGCCAGCCTGGACAATAGAGTGAGACCCTGTCTCAAAAGAGAAAAAAAAAAAAGAAACAGAAAGGAAAGAAATAAATAGTCTATTATACACTACTGAAAAAGATGGAGCGAGGAAGTCAACTCAAAATACTTCCTTCTCATTTCTCTGTGATTTAGTTCAACCCTGAGTTTCCATCAAAGGGCTTGCTACTTAATTTTCAGATGAGCTTTGCCAGCTGGTACTTAAACAAAGCTGATTCACGAGCGCAGCCCGTTAGTGCCATTTGAGCCCTCGCATTGCTTTAGCCAAGTTATCTGTCTCACTATTCTCTGGTTAGGAGAAGGCTGCCTGCCTGTGGTCAGCACTGCCCAAATCAAACCACGTTCAGGCCCTGTGTCAGTTACAAGGTTTCTGAGGCAGGTGGGAGGCATATGCCATTAAACTCTGATGTCCCAGCTCCAGTGAAGCTGGGTCAATTTCTTGTCTTGCACTTTGGCTCAGTTTTCCTTTCACTGAAAGAGTAGGGTGGACATATTTCCTGATATAACTTGAGCGTCTTAGTAGGGAGGGGTCATCGTTGAATAGGAATGACCTATGAATGTTGAATGTTGTGTGTCAGCAAGTTCTCCTAGGGCATCTAAGGGTATTTGCTCTCTCTGTAACTTCTCTGGTCTCCCTAACCTGAATACAGGTGAAGACTTAGAATGAAGTTATGAATAATAATGCTAGTGATGATGATGATTAACAATTTCTTGAAGTCGTGCAACACTTTCGAGGAAAGTAGAAATACTACTTTCATTTTATCTCATTTGTCTTTGTAACATGCAGAGAAGATGGAGAAGAGATGGTCCTTCCAATTCAAAGGCAAGTTTCCTGAAGCCCAGGGATAAGAGATTCAAGGTGCTCAGAGACCTACAGGTAAGGAATGAAAATCCTTGTTAAAAAGTTGCACATTCAGAGCAACTCCACCGGAACTGTTTTTGACAGAGATGGTAAGACATCTTCTAAGGTCATGGGACCATTGGCTCTGGCTGCAGAAAAACTGGTCTTCTTGGTCCTTTCCTGGGGTCACTGAGAAATCAGTAGCGGCCTCAGTTGATTCCTTAAAGCTTTGCTCAGTGGTCTAGGTTCATATTTTTTCACCGGCTTTTGGAGATTATCTAATCTCACTTAAATATAGTCAGCATTTCCTGTCTCTTAACACAAGGCCCTGGATTTTTAGACTTGAAATAATATTAAACAATTATTTGATATTTTGTATTTTTCATACCACCTTTGACTTTATTAATTCTTTTCATTTTGTATTGTTGCCAAAAGATAGATAAGGAAAATGTTATTAGGACTCTTTTACTGATAGCCAACTAAGCCTCCAAAAGGTTGTGAGAACACTGCAGATTGGAAGAAGTAGGAATACATGTGGATTTTCTGAATTTGAGTCAATTTATCTCTCTGAAACATCACCTCACCCCCTTCCCCTCATTCTAGTAGCTTTTTCCAGTAGCTTTTTGAGTGCTTGCTTTATACCAATAATGTGCTGAGTTCTGGGGATTCAGTGTTGACTAAGACAGACATGATCTTTGAACAAGAAACTTACGGAAGAGTTGAACAGACAAACAAGAAGCCAGGCAATTAATTAAATTGTGATAAGTGAAAGTACCTTGAGGAAGGCAGAGTTGTCTGTAATCCAAGCAAGCTCCTGGCTTAACTGGTCTGTGGGTCTGGTCCAGTGTGGCCAATCTTAGGTTCTAGAGATGAAGCAAGATGCTGTGTATCTCAGGTGATGAATAGATGAGGAGGGTAGGAGATTGTTAGAAGAAACGTTTTGTGACCCAGCTTTCTAGACTCGACTCAGACAAGGGAGAGCCTGAGGGATGCAGAGTTTCACATGAGACACCTCTCAGGAACCCAGACACTCAGGAAGGGCAGCGAACCTTCACTAGACAAGGAAGAAAAAGAGCCACACTGAGAACCCACCGGTGGCGTTGGGGGTAGATACACCCAGCCATTGCATTACCATACCCAACTGCTGAATCAGGGAGCTAATTATGGCTTTGTACTGCTGGAGACCACATTCCTGAGGCTTTCATGCACACACACGGAACCATAACACATACACACATGCTGTGCTGTCCATCATTGGTCTCCTCCTCCATTCTGCCTTCTCATTTCCACCCCCACTCTCGAGGCATTCTACTCTATCTCTAAAGTATCCCTTCCGCAGGGTGTTTCTGTTGTTCCATAGAGTATCCCATTTCCACCCCTCATACACAAACCAACACACCCCTCATACACTTTGCCCGACTCAGTCATTCCAGGAAGGCGTCACATCATACCCAGCGTTCACCTAGCATGTCACTGACAATGGTGTCGGTGCTGAAGGAGGATCCTTAAGGAGTATCTTCTCATCCGAACCATCCACTTTCCAGATGAGGAAACCGAGGTCTCATCAGGGACTCCAAACCACCCACTTTCCAGATGAGGAAACTGAGGCCTCATCAGGGACATGGCTTGTCCAACAGCATAGAGTCAGCGGTAGGGCCATAACAAAAAGTGGGCTTCGAGAGTCCTTTGTCTCTTCCATGGAACCTCACCTCTGAAGACACAAGAATGAGTTTGAAGTCTGGAGCCCACCTGATCCCTTAATCTACCTTCCAAGAATCTGCCCTTTCCTTAAAGTGCTGGAATGTTTGATCGATATTAACTCATTCGGCTAAAATTCTTGAGATACTCTCACCAGCAAGCAAGAATACATGTTCTCTGTCAATGAATGGAACACAAAGAAGCATGGGGGTTTAGAAAAAGAAGGCATTATTTTGCCCAGGACGGTAAGAGAAGGTATGAGTAAGGGTTCTATGTTTTGTCTCAGATTTTGAGAGGTAGAGTTAGAAGAGCAGGAGGAAAGCTTTTCAGACTGAGGGGCAAGCATATAAAAAGGTGGGGAAAAGGAGGTGATGTTCAGAAAAATGCTGATTAGCCTTTGGGGTTAACACTTAGAAATTGTAGTATTGCTTGTAATCACTGCCATGTGTATGTACTTACCACAAGGCAGTGAGTTTCATTTAATCATCAGAACAAACCTATACATGAGAAATTCATTCATTTAACAAATACGTATTGAGTGACTACTATGTTGCCTGGCAAGTTCTAGGTGTCGGGGACACATCTATGAATAAAACAGACCAAGTCCCTCAGCCACCAATAGAAGAGAACAAGTTCCTGCCTTCAGGGAATTTACATTCTGGGATTTGTTACCTCATTTCACAAATTAAAAAAAAAAGAAGGAAAAAAACTGAGATAGAGGGAGGGGAAGGTACTGGCTCAAATAACAAGCAGAAAGTCTGTCTGTGTTCTTAAATCCCTTGCTGTGTCATCTTTCAGGAAGCCTAGATTCAAGGATCAGAGTCTTCAGGGTCAAGACCCGAAGGCAGTGAGGTTCCCCTACGGGGTTTTGAGCAGGGAGCAGAGGTGTGGCAGAAACCAGATGGCTTGTTTTCCTTTGAGTTGTCTCCCCACCTCCCACCATTCTATTTAATTATTTTATTTTATTTTATTTTAATTTGAGACAAGGTCTCACTCTGGCACCCAGGCTGGAGTGCAGTGGCGCTTTGGCTCACTGCAACCTCTGCCTTCTAGGCTCAAGCAATTCCCAAGCCTCAGCCTCCCAAGTAGCTGGAATTACAGGCTCCCGCCACCACACCCAGCTACTTTTTGTATTATTATTTTCTTTTTTTAGTAGAGACGGAGTTTCACCATGTTGGCCAGGCTGGTCTCGAACTCCTGACTGAAGTGATCCACCCGCCTCGGCCTCCCGAAGTGCTGGGATTACAGGCATGAGCCACCGCATCCAGCCCCCATGCTATTTATAATCAGAGATCGGTCATGTCAATCCTAATCCATTACATCTACCCCCTCCCCCACCTCCCCCCACACACGCTTCTTTCAAGGTGAGGCTGACACTCCTTGGGCGGAGCTGCCACCTTCCCGTCAAGCCTGGTTTTAGCGGATTAGCCTCAGTGCACCCTCAAGTCCCCAAGCCTCAGGCAGCACCTGGCACTTCGGTTAACTGACCCTTTGTCCTACAAAACCCTGTAAGTTTGTATCCTCTCCTGGCTCAATTGCTACAAGTTAAAAGCGAGGGTGGCAGAGAAAATGATAGTGTTAGAAGGGCACTGGGTGAGATTAATAGCTATAAACTTGAAACAGGCCTCTGCTTTCACCTGAAACTCAGTTCTCTCAGAGTTGGAAAAGTTTGCTTTTGCAATGTTTTGGGAGTGGGAGTCTCGATGCTCTGGACTCGAGTCTGTAATCCCGGTGTGGTGTGCAATGCCCCTCACTTGGGTGCTAGTCCAGTCCTTGAACAAAACACACGCCCTTTAGTGCGAGTCGGGAGTGGGAGAGACGGTATTAGGAAAAAGAAACTGGCGAGTAAGAGGAAGGGGTAATGAAGAAAGGGGAACATACAGAGAACGAGAGACGGAATGGACTAAAAAAAAAACTGGAGTAAGAATTTCAGGTAATGAAAGGGAAAAAAAGATGCGTAAAGAGCAAGACAGGAACAATCGGAGAAAGGGGGCCAGGCAAGAAAGGAAGACCGAGGGGGCAGGGTCGCCCGATGGGGCTGATGGAAGTGAGAGCAGAGAGACCGGACCGGGGACCCCGCGCAGGCCGCGGGCGCGAAGGAGCAGCGAGGTCGCCAGCA
>NW_012110386.1:18063-24735 GCF_000951045.1 Mandrillus leucophaeus | reverse complement strand
CGGCGAGTAGGAGCCGGGAGCTGCATCCCGCGCGGTGGGACCGGCCCGGCCCGCTCAGCAGCTCTGGAAAAAGAGAGACGAGAACACACCAGGAAACACTGGGAAAAAAAAAAAAAATCTCAAGTGCGCCCGAGGCGCAGGGGGCAGGTAAGATGCGGTGGTCGGGGGTCTCCCCGCCCCTGGAGGGTCTGCTGCCCTGGCTGAGGGAAAACTAGCTCCCCGTGCCGGGCTGGCCCGTCCGTGCGTCCGCGCGTCCGTCCGTCTTTGTCTGTGTGTGTCCGTGGCTGTCGAGGTGTCTTTGTCTCCGCGTGGAGCTGTCAGGGTCTCCCCTCTGCAGGGTGGGCGCCGCTGCTCCGGCCTGGCCCGGAGGAGGTGACTGACAGTGCGTCCGTCCTCCTGTCTTTGTCTCCGTGTCTCCTGCAGACGGGGCTCGTCTATTTCCAGCCCCGATGCTGATCCTGGCGGGGACGTCAGTGTTAGGTGACACTGGTGTCGGAGGTGAAGAAGTGAGACGTGGGGACGCGAGGCCGCAGGAGCAGGGGCCGCAGGAAGAAGGTCCGGCGGTCGGGCCGGGCCGCTGAACTTCGCTGCCTGGAACTTTGCGGATAAGCTGTGTCCACACCGGTGGGGAGGACACCGGTGCGATTAAGCGAGATATTTCAAAGGTTTCCCTCAAGGAATAAGCCATACGAGGGGAGGTGGTTAGAGAGGAAGGTGGTATATCGGAGTGTCTAAGTGGCTCCCTGGGGCTACAGGTTCCTGGGGTCGGTCCTGGGTGTGCAATTCAGGAATTTAGTCAAAGCACCACGCACACACATACAGAGCACCACACTAACTTCACTTCTTCCACGGCCACCCTAGGCAGCCAGACCTCACCCCTCCACCCTGCCACAGGCTTTGCTCTGGCTGGAGAGGCTTCAGAGGTCGCAGCTTAGCAGCAACAGGCACCCCCGAGACACCAAGGGCCAGGTGATGTTTCTCTTTCCTGCTCCAAGTGGAAAGGTTTGAACTGTGGAGCAAATGAGTGTTGTGCTCGCCCACGAGTGTGTCAGGCCTGGGAAAGTGCTCCAGACTTGTTAGCTTCACAGTCCTCAATTTCCCAGGAATAAGAAGTGCTTAGGGATCTGGCCTCCTAAAGCGTTTCCTGTCTGGCTTATTCCCTCCACACCGTCCCGCTGCCGTCAGTCTCTCTGCTCTCTGGTCCTGGGCGCTGGGAAACTACTGAGGAGGCACTGAGTTCTGGACCGTGCTGGGCAGGCGCTGCTCCTAATAAGGATCCCACACTCTGCTGGAAGTGCAGCCTAATAGAAGTGCTGGGAGCCCAGGAGCCCAGCCACAAAGAGATGAGCTATCTGCTTGGCAGTTCCTGCACCAAGACCCTGAGAAGAGTCTGCGGGCAAGAGGGTGTTTGTAACCTGAGCTTTCTCTAAGTTCAAAAACAATTTTCAGCAGGCATCCAGAGGGAGTATGGAGGTGTCTGAAGAGTGTGCGCATATGGGTATTAGAGATAGCATTTACAGAGGGGAAAGGTGTTTATGTTTAAGAGTGGAATGGAACATAGTCTGTGGGTAGGAGTCTGCGGGCAGAGAGCACACAGGCTAATCAGGCGTGGCGTTACACCTTGTATTTATCCAGCGCTTTTCTTTGGAGGCGCTTTCTGCTCATCACAGACGTTATCTCATATGTTATCTCCTTTATCCTCACAACATAACTACCAGGTTGGCCCGGTGGGCTCTCTGTGCCTGCCAGTGAAGAAGTGGAGGCATCAGAAGGGAAAGGCATTCCCTGAGGTCCTACAGCTAATGGGAGGGAGCAACTGGGAGTCCTAGTAAGAGGTCTCAGCTGGGTGGATGTGAGTGTGCGGCGCTCAATCTGCTTAAGAAGAGAAGAAAACTAGTAGAAAAAGAAAGGGCATCTCTGTGGGTGTCTATATGCAAGCAAAAGGGAGGATGGGACATTTGATGTGCTGAAGATGGTTGTTATTTAACATTTATAGCAGCGACTGTGTGTTTCACGAAGTAAACCTGTCTCAGCAATTCAGCTTGTCTGCAGGAAGTGCCCCCAACTGTGTGTGCCTGGGTCGATGTGGGACAGGGGTGCTATCATAGAAGGAGTGCTGCTGTGTGGGGTGTGCTGGGGAAAGCCAGTGCTTTGGGAGTGTGTGAGGGAAAGATGTGCCTTTCAGTTTTGAGAAGCCGTGGGTCAGCGTGTATAGCAAAGCTATACATGGGCTCCAGACGTATATAAATGGCTTTCTAATCCTGAAAACTTATTTATATGCCTTGCGCTTATTCAACATTCATTTCATAAATATTCATTGGGTGCCTACCAAATGCAGGGCTCTGGGCTAGGCAGTGAGGCTAGGAAGATGAATAATGTAATGATGACAAACCTATATGGGTAAGCACCTTACAGACTAGTGTAATGGATAATAGCGTAACACTTAATACCAACCACTAAATACACTGTGTGCCCGGGACTTTTTATTCATTATCTCATTTAATTTTCACTGCAGCCCTGCAGGGTATGTATAATTATCAGATGAGGGGAGTTAGGTAATTTAGCCAGGCTACAAAACCGAGGGGCAGGGATTTGAGATCAGCTTAGTAAGGTTCTGGACCCTGGCTCTGTCCATGTTATTCTGTTACCTTTGAACATAGGAACACTGTTTCTTCTACGTAAATATTCCTGCCTGGTCTCTCTACCTTCTCCACTTAACTGGCTCCCAATTTTTTTTTTTTTTTTTTTTTTTGAGACGGAGTCTTGCTCTGTCACCCAGGCCGGAGTGAAGTGGTGCAATCTTGGCTCACTGCACCCTCCACCTGTCAGGTTCAAGCAATTCTCCTGCCTCAGCCTCCCAAGTAGCTGGGACTACAGGTGCCCGCCACCACGCCTGGCTAATTTTTTGTATTTTTAAGAGAGATGGGATTTTGCCATGCTGCTCAGGCTGGTCTTGAACTCTTTACCTCAAGTGATCCATTGGCCTCAGCCTCCCAAAGTGTTGGGATTACAAGCATGAGCCACCACGCCCAGCCCCATTGTGGGTTTTAACCACAGGGATCAACTCCTCCAAGAAAGTTTCCCCTATTTTTTCCTTAATTCTGGGTCAGGTACCTTCCTCGGAGTCCCTACCGTCATATCAGTATATTATAGCATTTACCCACTGGCTCCTGAGAAGTCTACAAAATTCCTAGAAGCAGAGATTGCGTCGTGAGTTCCGAGCTCAAAATACAGTGTTGGCTTTCTGTAGATACTATGAGTACGCCCTTAGTAAATGCTTGTTTAATAAGGTGAGGGGAAAGAGGAGAGCTCTGAGAGACCTTTGGCAGGAGCACTGTTCCCAACAGTAGATTTCTGCATGGGTGCCCTTTGCTAGAGTGGCCACTGACTTTCCTTCCTCTGTTACTGGGCCAGCTCCTTCAAGACCTCTCCCTAGATGGGGGCCATCTCAGGCCCCACCAACAGTTCGGGGAGCCTGAGGGAACCCTCGCCCCCACCTACTCTATCTCCAGGTAATGAACCCACAAACACAGTTGTAGAAGGGGAGGTTCTAGGTGTGACCTAGACCTGGGGTTTTAAAGTCCTGCACTTGGAGCCCCAGGGGCCAGATGGTTCCAGGGCAATGATGAGATGTTTCTGGGATTTTGCCAACAAAGAAGTATCCAACTGCCTGGGGAATCTTGAGGTGATTTACATATTAGCTCTTTGAGTTTAGTGTTGAATAGATCTTTGTGCTGCTACAGTTTGAAGCCTGAAATGGACACTCCTAGACTTGCAGTGGAGAGTGTGAATTGCTACCATGTTTGGGGAGGTAATCTGGCCATGATTTCTCCAAGGCCACGCGGTCAGATGATTGTCCTCCCATGCCCTTTCCATCGCCCTGTTATTTCTCATATTGGAATTACAACCTGTGTTCTCGGGGGTCCACGGTAAGTTTTCCTTTTAAAGATCATTGATCAAGTTTGAAAAACGCTGCATTTCACTATTTATTAAAGGTCTTATCCGTGTGAGGTGCCAGGGAGTGGGGAACAACAGCCAAAAAGACGAAATAAATAATGCTTTGAGACTAAAGTTTGTGATGACGGTTGGGAAGAAGAATTGGCACACGTAAACAATGACAAGTAAGTTGAAAACTGGATTGCATTAGGTTGGTGCAAAAGTAATTGGTGGTTTTTGCAATCAAAATACTAACTTTGAATACAGCAGTTTCTCAGTTTCTCAGCAGGAGGCAGGTGAGCCAGAACCTTCCTTACCAGGGAGGAGGTAGCCGTGAACTGAATCTCGAAGTTGAACCTGAGGAGGGTAGGAAGGGAGTCAGCGAAGCAGAAGTCAAGTTCTCGGCTCCAAGATACAAGCTGAGAGCTGAGGAGACAGGGCTCTCTCTTCCAAGAATCCTAGCCAGGGCCTGTTGCCTCCTCATGCCAGGTTTGGCCAGCCACCCAGACCAAACAGAGGTGGTGCAGAAGAAATGGGAGGTTTTCAACCTCTCACCTCTCACCACTGCCTCCAGCCAGTGTGCAGATTAGCCTCCAGATCCCCTCTAAGGATTGGAGAAGTTGATGGGGATGTGTCAGCTACAGTCGGGCATAGCTGGTGAGCTTACGGCTAGTTAGCTCCCTTTACCATTTGGCAAAGCCTGCTGCGTTGCTGCAGTTTCCATCCTGTGTCTCTCCCGCTGGTTTTTTGTTTGTTTCTTTATTTTTTAGAGACAAGGTCTTGCTCTTTCTCTCAGGATGGAGTGCAGTGATGTGATCACGGCTCAGCTCACTGCAATCTTGACCTTCTAAGCTCAAGTGATCCCCAATCCTCCCTCCTCAGACTCCCGAGTAGCTGGAACCACAAGCGAATACCAATACACCCGGCTAATTGTTTTTAATTTTTACAGAGATAGGGTCCCACTATGTCACTCAGGCTGGTCTTGAACTCCTGGCCTCAAGTGATCCTCCCACTTTGGCTTCCCAGTGTTGGGATTCTAGGTGTGAGCCACCGCATCCAGTAATTCAATTATTGTAATTCAAGCATGAGGAGGGCATTTGAATCTTCTTCACTTTTTCCATGCTCTCTTCACCCCCCGTCTGCCTTTTCTGTAAGTGCTTGTGATGCATATGTGTTAAGTTCAATAAAATAAACTAGAGCCTGGCGTGATGGCTCATTCCTATAATCCCAGCAATTTGGGAGGCCGAGGTGAGCCGATCACCAGAGGTCAGGAGTTCCAGACGAGCCTGGCCAACATGGCGAAACCCCATCTCTACTACAAATACAAAAAATTAGCCAGATGTGGTGCTGCACGCCTGTAGTTCCAGCTACTTGGGAGGCTGAGACAGGAGAATCTCTTGAACCCGGGAGGTAGAGTTTGCAGTGAGTGGAGATCATGCTGCTGCACTCTAGCCTGGGCGACAGAACAAGACTTTGTCTCAAAAGTAAATAAATAAATAAATAAATAAATAAATAAATAAATAAATAAAAGAAAGGTGAAGGAGTTAACGCAAGATTTTTAAGAGGAATGCTGAGATATGAGCACCAGCTGTTCTGATTCCCAATCTTGGGCTATAACTACTAAGTCATTGCGGTTCACTAATTAAATGGATTTAGGCTCATCAAATTGTTGGTGTTTAATATGCAAGAAAAAGAGATTTTTAAAATTATAAGAATGCAGTTACTTTCACATTTATTGTAATTCAAGCATGATGAGGGCATTTGAATCTTCTTGGCTTTTTCTGTGCTCTCTTCAGCCCCCATCTCCCTTTCTTCTAAGTGCTTGTGATGCATATATGTTAAGTTCAATAAACAATAAACTAGAGCCTGGCGCGATGGCTCATGCCTATAATCCTGGCAATTTAGGAGGCCGAGGTGAGCCGATCACCAGAGGTCAGGAGTTCCAGACGAGCCTGGCCAACATGGCGAAACCCCATCTCTACTACAAATACAAAAAATTAGCTGGGCATGGTGTTGCACGCTTGTAGTCCCAGCAACCCAGGAGGCTGAGGCAGGAGAATCACTTGAACCCAGGAGGCAGAGATTGCAGTGAGCCGAGATCGCGCCACTGCACTGCAGCCTGGGCTACAAAGCGAGACTCTGTCTCAAAACACACAAACAAACAAACAAACAAACAAAAACCCACAATAAACTAGGATGTAGCTAGGATAATGGAATGTCTACTTGGGATTTGCTTTAGGGAATGAAAAGTTATCATACATCAGTTCTTTCTTTATAGCTTGTGAATTCAAAAGGTTTAGTCCACTCCACGTTGAAATTAGAACAAATATTGCCTCCACAGAATTTGAATTAATGACATTTCATTGGAATACCAACCTTAATTGCATAATATATTTCAGAGAGAGCCTCACACTCTTGCTTCCTGCTGGACACTGACTTCCACCATCTCTAGATTTCCTTAATAATGATTTCAATAGCGCTTTTTACTTGTATAGGACTTTACACTGTAAAAAGGGGAATAAAATTATTATTATTATTATTATTTACACCTCACAACAACTCTGTGAGAAGATTCCTTTTGCCATTTGGCAGATGAGGAAACCCAGTGCACCTTTGAAAGCTGAAGGAGGGCTGGGCACGGTAGCTCATGCTTATAATCCTAGCGCTTTGGGAGACCGAGGCAGGCTTATCATTTGAGGTCAGGAGTTCAAGACCAGCCTGGCCACCATGGTGAAG
>NW_012110386.1:0-15673 GCF_000951045.1 Mandrillus leucophaeus | reverse complement strand
GAGGTCAGGAGTTCCAGACGAGCCTGGCCAACATGGCGAAACCCCATCTCTACTACAAATACAAAAAATTAGCTGGGCATGGTGTTGCACGCTTATAGTCCCAGCAACCCAGGAGACTGAGGCAGGAGAATCACTTGAACCCGGGAGGCAGAGGTTGCGGTGAGCCGAGATCGCGCCACTGCACTGCAGCCTGGGCTGTAAAGTGAGACACTGTCTCAAAAGAAACAAACAAACAAACAAACAAAAACCCACAATAAACTAGGATGTAGCTAGGATAATGGAATGTCTACTTGGGATTTGCTTTAGGGAATGAAAATTATCATGTATCAGTTCTTTCTTTATAGCTTGTCAATTCAAAAGGTTTAGTCCACTGCACGTTGAAATTAGAACAAATATTGCCTCCACAGAATTTGAATTAACGACATTTCATTGGAATACCAACCTTAACTGCATAATATATTTCAGTGTTTCCACCTCGTCTGTGAGCAGGTTAGTTCTGAACTAAAATGGGATAGCAGTCTCTTCACTGGTAGCTCAACAGTGTGTGGAAACCAGACTTCAGGGGTAATCACACATGGAGGCTGCCCCCAGGTGAGAAGAGAATTGGATGGAGCATCGTGGGAAGGAGAAGAGTGAAGGGAGGCGGAAGATGGAGACAGAAGACAAGCAGAGAGGGAATGTGTGTGTTAGCTAACAGCTAAAGCTAATTGTTCTAATCAATCCAGCAGAGAGGTGATTTTTCTTACTAAGTGACAGGCCAAATTGGTGTCTGAACAGATGTGATGTGGGTTGCATCCAGCACCTGGAACAAAGACAGCAAAGAGCTGCCTCATGGAGATCGCCAATAGAAGTGCTTCATGTCAGTTAATCATTGTGTGAGAAGATAGGGCTGCCTTCAGGCCAGTGCCAGAGCCCAGGCACACACACCTGCACACACGCGTGCACGCACACGCACATTCATCCATTTCATTCATCCACTCTCATCGTCTCTCCCTCTGAGACATGCTTTCTTGCGATACCCAAACTCACAAGCCCATGTACATCACATTACACAAATCTTCAGAGACTCCCAAGATGTCAGGACCCAGGAGATCCACACCTCTGCCTACCTGTGGCATGGTCTGAGGTGAGCTCAGACAGCCCCTCCCTGATGCCATGCCCTGGGTAGTCTTTGGGCAGCCACGAACCCATCAGAGTTACAGACACTCTGTAGGAAGAGGATGGACCAGTCTAGGTGAGACGTTCAGCCTGAGCGGGGTACAAGAACTGGGGCCCCTCAAGCAGGTTGAAAGTGGAGGTGAGATGGGGTTGGGAGTGGGCATTGTTCTCAAACCCTCCCATTCCTGTGCATGAATCTGACCTCACGGAATAACCTGTCGGGTGGCTGAGGCCATCCCTGCCCAAGGCACCAGGGCAGGGCCGTGCACTTGGCTCCCTGACCTGTTGGCTTGGGGGGCATTTTCACTCTTCTTGCTGCTGCAAAGCCATTTGCTGCTAAATCACCCTCCTCTTGGCACCCTGGACTGCTAAATTGGTCTCAACTTGCTGTACTTCCACCCACCACCTTAGTCATTATTCGCTGGCAGCATTCAGAGAGTGGGTGTAAAGCAGCCGAACATTATATTCCTGCTGTAAAGAGAGAGAATTGAGTATAGACATGCAAGGAGAGGGGAGAGAGGGAAGGAGGGAAGACAGCATGAAGGAGGCAGGGAAACAAGGCCTGGGGTTTGCCAGCACCTTTCCCTGGTGACCCCAGTGACACTGGACTGGGGGGGGGGACGTTATCGGTGAGTGGGTCCTGGCTCAGTGGGAGAAGACAAAGGGGTCCACCTGCTACTGAGTGACTTCCCACCCCTGGTCTGGAGGCAGGAAAGGACATTAGCCATGGGAAGAGAAGGGTTCTGCCGTCCGTGAACTCCCTGTTCCTTGAATTCTGCAGCATACAATATACTTGTCACTCCCATTTGAGCACTTGTTCCTATGTATTCGTATTTAGCTTTTTATCTCTATCCTCCCTCCCAGCATAGATTATAAGGCCCTTGAAAGAGAAAGCGTGTCCCACATCTGAAACATAGCACCAGGACCTGGGGATGGTCTAGGGCTCGGTCTCAAATGGCTGAGATGGATGGCACTAAGGCCCACAGTGCTTCTTTCTACCCAGCCACTTCAGATCTCTCTGTGCCACTCAAGGGCCACAGAAATTGGAAAGCCAGGCAAGCAAAAGGAGACGGAATTGCAAGGGAAACTACAGGGCTTGGTCTGCAATGTCAGTGGGAAGCTCCAAGGAGAGAAAGGGTTACACTGCAGAACAGACCAGCCAGGAAAGCAGAAACTTAAGAGACCTGCGGTCCTCGTGCAGAAGGCTCGGGGTGATCTCCACCTGGCACACGGGCTCTACTGATAGCTCATCTAATGCCCAGTGCCCAGGCATGGTGCCGGGGCTAGCAGGAGGTAGGAAGCAGAATCGGTTCTCACATCAGGCAGCAGTGACAGCGTCAGGCAGGGCAGACTGACCTTGACAGGAGGCTCTCTGAGTCACTGATAACATTTGTTTAGGCACCCAGGGAGAGGTTAGAAAGGGAACTCATGCCATCCTAAGCAGGCTTGGGACCTGTTGGGGCCCTTAACCCAGGCTCCTTGCCTCCCACACTCTGCTTGGGGGAGATAATAGGAAAACGCCAAGAACAGAAGCCTCCCCAGCTAGGGAGGTGGGGAGATATGGGGATGAGCCCTGAGGCTGCCCTTGACCTTCCAGAGAGGCACCCCCATGCCTGGTGTCTGTAGGTACCTGTGTGGGGTCTGCCCTTCCCTCTGTCTCCCATGGTCAATGGCAGCAGAGGTCCAAAAGGACAATCAGCACACTCAAGGTAGCTTCCCTTATTTATTGCAACCTTCAGACACTCCAGTTTCAGCTGTTCCCTGCTCCCCGCCACCGCAAAGGGCATTTCCTCAGTGCAAGGGGAGGAGGGAGGGAAGCACGGACTGAACGGCACTCACATCTTGAGGAGACAGCCTCCCCCTCCTTGCCTATCAAATTCCCCCAGCCCCAACGCCTCCGTGGCGCCAGCAGACAAACCACACTGCAGGCAGGTGGGGAAAACAAGAGGAGCCAGGCGGAGCCCCCAGCCTCCACCTGCACTGTAAAGCGAGCCAGCCCCTGAAGGAGGCCTGGGAAGGACTCCCCAGCTGCCTTCGGCTCCTCCCCTTGCCAGGCCCGCAGCTGGCCCCGCTCAAAGGCTCTGCAGCCGGCTGGTGGCTGGTGGGGCAGGTGTGGGCAGGATGTGTGTCTATTCCCAAGACAGGATTTCTTCATCTATCAAACTAGAAGCACCAGACATTTGGCTTCTCTGGGCTTCTACCAGTACCTCAGACATCTGTTGACTTAGAAACTTTTTCTTGATGTTGGACTTACTTCTATACTAGAGCCACAGACAGGGCTTCCAACTGTAGGGTCCTAAGATTTGTCAGGACACAAAAGAGCCTGTGCTGAAAAAACTTCAGATACTCTACATGCAAACACAACTCTTCAGGGTTGAAAGGATGCTTAAAAACCACTCTATCCACATCCTCTCCCTGTCTCCCCTACACACACACATACGAGTACTCACTGCCAAGAACTTTTATATCATACCCCAGGAACCCAGTTCTTTCCATTTTCTTTTTTCTTTTTCTTTTTTTTTTCATTTATTTATTTATTTATTTATTTATTTATTTATTTAGGCTTTTTGAGGCAGAGTCATGCTCTGTTGTCCAGGCTGGAGTGCATGGTGCAATCCATGCTTGTTGCAGCCTCGAATTCCTAGACTCAAGTGGTCCTCCCACGTCAGCCTCCCAGGTAGCTGGGACCACAGGTGGGCATCACCATACCTGGCCCATTTTAAAATTTGTTTGTGGAGATGAGGTTTTGCTACGTCACTCAGGCTGGTTTTGAACTCCTGGCTTCAAGAAATCTCCCTAGCTCAACCTCCCAAAGTGCTGGGATTATAGGTGGGAGCCACCGCCCCCCATCTCTTTCTGTTTCAACTCCATCCTTTTAAAGTCACAGAAGGCTAGTTCATGTCCAGCCCTGTGCTACCCTCAGGAGCAAGATGAGCAACCACAGACCCTGCCACAATGAGTCACTTGTCCGGTATTGGGGGTGAGACAGCACATCCAGAAAAACATCATTGTACACAACAGAATCAGCACCGAGTGTTCATGGAAGATACAGAGCTGGAGAAGAGCCCCCGAGGGCTGCGTGTGATTTCCAGGCAGACGAAGTGGAGGGGTGGCCAAGATAGGGAAGAGCAGGTGGTCGGGAAAGAAACGTTTCTAGAAAGGCACGCTGGAGTCAGATTGAGGAGGCCCTTGCATACCCACCTTGCATATTCGGCTGGAGACAGTGCATGCTATTTGGTAGACAGCAGGGAACCACTGAAGTCAGAGGCAGAGGGGCGGCCTAGAGCAGACTCTGGTTTTAGAAAGTGAATCTAGCAATGGAATATAGAACAGATTCAAGGGTGGAGAGACGTCTTTCTAGAAATACCATTATTAGAATACCCATGTTCATGTCATATCTCCTAGTTGATAGCACAGGTTCCCAGAGACCTCTTGTAGCCGGGGAATATTTGGGGTGACCAAGGCTTCAAAGAGAGAGAAGTTCCTAATCCAAGGTCAAGATGCTGGGCCCAGGATTATTTATTTAATGGTACAGATGGATAATACCTCCTTGCTTTGGACCTGAACGAAATCACAGAGGGCTTTTGTTTTTTATATAGATGAAGACATAGACGCCCAGAGAGGGGAGGGGACTTTCTCAGGGTCCCATGTCTGAGGGACAGGACAGAACCAGGATCGATGGTCCACATCAGGGCTCTTTCTACTAACGTGCTGTAGGGCCGGTGGATGAGGACTGAAGAGCCAGCAGAATTCATCAGACCCTCAGACCTCAATGGTAGGCAGATTTGCCCAGGGGCCATACGAAAACACAGCAATAGAAAGAGGCTTTCAATCTTGGTAGATTTTTTTCCCTACCCCAGTCAAAGGAGCCCCTGGACTTTCGTGACAGCTGATACAGCGCTCTGTATTTTTCTCGCCACTCTTCTGTCTTGTTTCGCTGAGTGCTGGAGGCATCTTATTTCCGTCTGTTCCTCTGCCTTTTCTGTCCTAAGGGTTCTGTGACAGCAAAGGCTGTGCTGGTCGCAGTTGCTAACAGTCGGTACTTTCAAAACTGAAAAGCAAGTTCTCTGCCTCTCTCATATGTGCACAGCTTAAGCCAAACCCAAACAAAACAGAAGGGTTGCTGGGTGCCAGTCAGCAGGGCTAGCCACCCATAGAGCGACACCACGTAGGGAGAGATTTCCAGACAGGAGGCAGATGTGTGTCCTAATGCCAGTTGGGATGTCAGTGACAGGGCAGAAGAGGTGGCACATCCCTCAATCTCAGACACACTGGATGCCAGGGGTCCCTCTGCCTACTGCCATGAGACTCTCAGAACAGCATCTCCCACCTTCCTCTGGAAGATTCCTCAGCCTGGTACCCGCTCAGGCGTTTTCATCTTGCCTTCTAAAAACCCGGCGAGCCAAGGGAGGGGACAAAGCTGTAGCAGTGTCCCATGAGGTTTCCAGAGAGGGGACCCCTGGAGGCAGAGCCTTCCTCAGGAAACACCTCCACCCATGTCAGCCTCCCCTGGTCTCCCAGAGGAGCTCACCCTCACCTGGCTGGCAGTCTCAGAAGCAGGTGGAGAGAGCAGGTAAGTTCTAAAGACAAGGCATGAGGTTTTTCCTGTGAGCTCATCCTGAGGCCCAGTTTGGGAGTGGACGGTGGAAAAAAACATGATTTTGGGAATCAGATAGATCAGTGTTCATATCCTGGCTCAGCTACCTGTTAGCTGTGTGACATCAGACAAGTCACCTGGCCTCTCTGAGCCTCAATTTTCTCATGTGTAAAATGTGTTAGAAATAGATAATTGGTGCTGCAAAGAAAAGTCAGCACGGAGACAGACGATCTCTCAGCAAGGCAATCTTTACTTTCTGCGGAAAGGGTGCTCAATGGCAGATGGAACAGTGGCGAGAGACATCCTGGCTCTGCTACCTGTTAGCTGTGTGACATCAGGCAAGTCACTTGGCCTCTCTGAGCCTCAATTTTCTCATTTGTAAAATGTGTTGTGTCTCATGTAGAATTTTTATGAAAATTACGTGGCCAGTAGAAGTGAAAGCACATGAAGCATAGTAGAAGCTCAGTTAATATTAGTCTCACCCTCTTCCCCTCAGTTCCGAAGGGAGGAAACCATGCATGCGACTGAGTTGCCTGTGCAGGAGGTTTATGAGTGCTTGGTAGAGGCAGGTGTCCAGGGGGTCAGGGAGGGACAACTTTAGAGTCAGGTGGTGCTGCCTGTGGAGCTACCTCTTTATCCTGTTATCTGCTTACTCTGGCAAAGGGAGATGGTTTAACGGGAAGCATTATGGGAAGGAGTCATTTGTACCTTGATAACTCTGGAGCTCCATCTATGTGGTCAATCTGACTACGTTAAAATAGATTGAAAGCCTATGAAGTTATGTAGAACAGGTGGCTGTGACACCATTCAGTGTCCTGAGGTCAGGACTCAGCGCTGAAAGTGGGTGTCGTGCTCAGATTGACTTACGCCAGATGTGCTGCAGGAGCAGGGGAGGTGAGGGGAGAAGGCTGGGAGGCCATCCAAGTCAGCTGGGCTTCTGTCCTCCCTTGGGAAGGACCCCACAATACCACCTCGAACCCGTGCATGGGACGGACTTTAGGGGAGGGAGATTTCTCCCCACGGTCAGCGGCTGGACAGAAGTAGGGTTATTCTCCTTTCCTTTATTCCTTCCTCTTTCCTCCTTCCTCCTGCTTCAAAGCCAATGTCTTTCCCATCTGGATCATTTTCTGGATTATGTAGCACGTAAGGTCAGGAAAGGGAGAGAAAGAAAAACAAATAAAATGAAACTTCTCTCTTAGTTCAGTTTATGGGGGTTGTACACGTGGGAGAGGACATCGATCCGTCAGGAGTCTCACATAGGAGAACGCAGAAGTCAAGTTAAATAGTCTAATTCTGCACTGGAAAATTGGAGAAATAGTTATTCTGCCTAAATGGTATCAAACTAGATGGGGGCAGCCTGGGTGGGCTGAGAAGAAGATGCTGGTGTTTTGGACATACATTCCCTACCAGGAATACATATACGAGTCCTCCTACGTGAAGCAGGCGTGCTGGCATTTAATGATTTAATGTACCTTCCAGGAGAGCTCCGCCTTGCCTGCCTTCTCCTCTTTGTCTTTTTCTTTCTTTAAGTGGAGGAAACTTTTCCCTGTTAATGCCGTGGCCCAGACAGTTGAGACACACAGCTATTAGGGCTCCGATCTGATGTTAAAACCTGCATCGTCAAAAGTCCAGCGATTTATCCATCCCCCCATCCAAGTCCTAAGCAGGCCCGACCCTGCTTAGTTTCCGAGATGAGATGACATCCGGCGTGTTCAGCGTGGTAGGGCCATAGACGGTTTCTCCATTCTAACATGTTGGTATCTGCCGGGGAGAAGGCAGCGTCTCCACCAACACGGGGCTCGCATGGCTTGTAGGAATGCCTAGGAGAGGGGATGCTGCGTTTGTTACTTGTGCCAGTTCAGTTGCGAGCTGTCTGGTTCTAGGACCAGGAGTGCTCCAGGAGATATCAAAGAGCTGCCTGGAACCGGGGGAGCCGTGGGACTTCCCCTCAGGCAGTCTCGGCCCTCCCCCTCGAAATTACGCCGTGGTGGGAACCTCCCACCTGTGGGATTGAGACACCAAGTTCAAAGGGCTGCCCTCTGCACAGTCCCAGGAACAGCTATTAAACTCCCACTTGACCTTGCTTTGGGGAGTCGGCAGCTGATGAGAGATGGGGAACTTGTTAAACTCAGGCAGCCTGGAATTAGGCCTCACTCGCACTGGCATAAAATGCTTTCAGGGAAGCCTGCCAAGAGTTGAAATCATGGTGCTGCGATAGGGTCCCTGCTTAATAAGCCTCCACCCGGGAGGGTCTTAGGGAGGTCCCAGGACAGAAGACAAGAGGAAGTGGCAACGCAAACCCAGAGCCCTCCCTGCTTTCCTGCCAGCAGCTGAGAACTGTGCTCCATTGCCTGACCCCGGGGCAGCTGAGGGACCAGGAGGTGGGTGGGGATCTACTGGCAGCTGCCAACTGTGGATGTGGTTTAATTGCAGTGCTGGTCTCGGGGTCTTGCCCAGACCCGAGCTTCTGAGGGGGCAGGACAGAACTCCTCAGGAGGAGGTAGCAGGAGCCTGGCCCACTTCTCCTAAGGATCAGGGAGGGCTCAGCCTTTGCAGGCAAATCTGTTTCCATACCCAATGATAGAAGGATGCCTCCAGAGGGGAGGGCCTGTCCTCAGGAAATGTTTCATCTGTTGGTTAGATCGGTGACTTCCAAGCACTTTAAGAGCAATTCCCGCAAACAATCGATACATGATTACGAATCTGTTTTTCTAAATCTAATCTCTAAAGCCCCCAAATGGCATTGTTGTGAGTTCTTTAGATAATGAGCCAGAAGAAATAGAGCCCAGGGCCCTGCGAAGTTGGAGACAAATGTAAAAAGAGTTTGAGTCCCAGCAATCCCGCTGTGTCTTAAGTCACCAAGTCCCATATGTCTAAAAAAAAAAAAAAAAAAACCAGCTGCTATTTTTAAGCTCTTAATTATATCTTCTTTTACAAATAAGATTTTACTCATTACTTACCAAAACCCAATGAGGTGGATGCTACCTGTAGCTCCAGTTTACAGACAAGGAAATGGAAGTATTGGCCCAAGACTTGGGGGAAGAGGATTAAATGAAGGGATTGCCTGAACCCAGAGGGAAGGGTTGGAAGACACAGGGGAGGCAGAGGAGGGGAGGGCTGGGGACAGAGTTGGGATGAATTCTAGAGGAGCAGGGAAGCTGTGGGGAGAGGGGTGCCAGGGGCCCCAGTGGTGGGAGAGCCATGTGCTCGATGCCTCTGTGTGTATTGCTGGACTGCTGTTGACTGCAACCTAGGTTTGAAGCCGGGTACTGCCACTGGCCAGATATAAATCCTGAGGCATCGTTTTTCTGCATCCATCAGATAGGGTAGTAACAGTGCCCCCCCTCTCAGTGTTGGGGTGAGGCATGCACCAGATCATGTGTGTGTCGTACGTAGTCCTGTACCTAGCGCACAGGACACACACAGTGAATGGAAGCCCAAGAGGAAGCTGTGTCCTCCCCCACTGGACTGGGCACTGCTGTTTCCACTTGGGCATCGCCTCTGGCCAGAGGTGATGGCGGGGGAGGGAGGCTGTCTCCAGGCAGCCTCTCCCGAGCAGTGGCCACCCCCTGCCTGAGACGTGGGACGCTGGCAGTCAGCCTTTGCAGAGGCTCCTGACAACATCCAGGTCTTGATTCTGCAGCGAGGCGGTGATTTCAGAATCTCCCAGCTGTGTGGGGGAGGGAGGGAGACAGTGGGAAGACAAGCTCTGCTCGGCTGAGCTGACAACACCAGGAAAGCTTCACTCCTCTTTCAGAAGGAGAAGGAGCTTGTAAGGCTGAGACGGAGCAGGCGTCAGGATTGCACGTGGGGCAGAGAGGCAGGAGGTGGGGGCTGGGCAGATCCACAGTTGGGATTCACAACCCCCAACAAAGGAGTAGAGGACCCCACCCTCTGCTTGGGGATGGCCCATCTGCAGGTAGGCTGGCCTAGGGGAGGGGAAGAAGCCAGGCGGCATTTTTTTTTTTTGGCTGGAGTGCAGTGGCGCCATTAGCTCACTGCAACCTCCACCTCCCAGGCTCAGGCAATTCTCCTGCCTCAGCCTCCCAAGTAGCTAGGATTACAGGCATGTGCCACCATGCTCCGCTAATTTTGTATTTTTAGTAGAGTTGGGGTTGCACCAACCATGTTGATCAGGCCGATCTCGAACTCCTGATTTCAGGTGATCCACCCGCCTCAGCCTCCCAAAGTGCTGGGATTACAGGCATGAGCCAACCATAGGTGAACAACTAGACAAGTTTGCAAATTTTTCATATAAATAGAAGCCTAGTCAAGAGATAGAACATTAAAAGTACCCTCAGAAACTCCTTGTCTTCCTCTGCTAATCCCTACTACTCCCCATCCTGACACCATAATTTTTCCCTCTTTTTAAACTTACTGAATGGAATTGCACAGAACATGTCGTTTGTGAAACTGGTCCATGTTGTGATTGTAGCAGCAATGCTGTCATTTGTGCCCTGGGATTCACTCTACACATGAATCCCAGCCCTTTCATTCTATGGTGCATAGGCATTTAGTTCTCCAGCCATTCTGAGTTTGGGACTCTTACTCACAAAACTGTTAGGTCTTTAATTGAACACATGTGGCCATTTCTGCCAGGTGTACATCTACGTGTGGAATTGCTGGACTTATATTCAACTTGGATAGACACAGCCAAACATTTTCATAGCGTAGCTGAGCATGTCTGCACTCCCTCCAGTAGTGTATGAGAGTTTCACCTGCTTCACATCCTCACCAGCACTTGGTATTATGAGACTGTTTCATTTTGCCATTGAATGGTGGCCTAGTGGTAGGTATTTAATTATGATTTCAATTTACATTTTCCTAATCAGTACTCACAGTACCTTTTTATATATTTTTGTCGATTAGCATGTCCTATTTTATGAAGTGCCTGTTCAAATCTTTTGCTCATTTTAAATTTGGTTTCTGTTTTTCTATTAGAGATGTACGAGAATTGTTTTCTATATTCTGATAATGAGTTCTTTGTCAAGTGTGTGTATTGTAGATATATCCTATTCTATGGCATGCCTTTTCATTCCAAGTGGAGACCTTTGATGAAGAGAAATTCTTAATTTATTACTATTTTTCCTCTAGAATAATGCTTTTTTAATGACCTGGCCAAGAAATTTTTGCCTATCCAAAGGTCAAGAAGATATTATCCTTGGTTTTCTTCTAGAAGCTTTAGGGCGTTACCTTTTGCATTTATATCTACACTCATCTGGAAATGTTCATGTGTGGTAGGAAGTAGGAATCAATATTTACTTTTTCCTAAATGGACACTAGTTGACCCAGCAGCATTTTTTTTTTCTCACTGCCCCGCCATGTCTCTTTTTTCATAAATCAAGTGATCTGATGTATTTGGGTTTGTTTCTGAATTCTATTTGGTTCCATTGGTCAATTTATTTACCTGTATCAATACCACATTGTTTTAGTTACCATTAAGTCTTGCTGTCTGTTGACATACACCCTCCAGCTTAGTTCTTTACCAGATGGTCTTGGTTATTCTTGCCCCTTTGCACTTTAATGTCTAAGCTGCTAGGATGTTGATTGTGATTGTATTGTCACTAGGTCAATGTGTATAAAATGTAAATCTTTAGATTATCAAGTCTGTGAACCGTGAACCTGGCAGATCTCTGCATTAATATAGATTTTACTTAATTTATCACAATAATACGTTAGAGTTTTCAGGGTAGAGGTCCCACCCCACTTCGGTTGTATTCATTCCCAAGCATACACATTTGTAAATTATATGTTTTTCAATGTCTTTTTTGATTTATTTGTTGCGAGTATATGGAAGTTCAGCTGGTTTTTGTATATTAATTTATTGTGAGAAGTAAATGAGATTATGGGTAAGCCCCAGAGACATAGTGGGGCTCACTAACTCCTATCTACACATGGAAGAACTGAGGCAGGTCAGGGTGGCAGGCTCAGTCCTAAAGGATATGGTCGGTGAAGGAAGGCATCAAGGTGTGGAAGTGGGTGAGCTCACAAGGGCAGGATTTTCCTGATGAGTGAAAGGAGGGAGAATCTCTACGGAGGGAAACAATGTGAGAACCACAAGAAAGCCATCTTGCAGAGACTTGAATGGATGGGAATGTTGGTACTGCACTTTAGAGTTTGTAAAGCGCTTTGCATCCATTGTATCATTGATCCTCACTGTGTGCCTATGAGGTCACCAGCTGTGAGCTCTTTATGTCATTTTCAGCGATAAGGAACTGGGCTCAGAGAGTAAAGAGGCTTGGCCAAGTTCTCCCCATGAGGAAGTAGTTGTAAGATCAGTTTCGATCACAGACTTTTCATTTCACCACTTAATGGAGAGGTTTTCTAAGACTATCAGATGGGAGCATGACTCTTGATGAGATAGGCTATGGAAGCAGGAAAAGGTTATCAGGCAGATGAGTGACCCAAGTGCTGAAATCTGTGTTTAGAATGACCTTTGTGTAGAATGGGTTGGAGGCAGAAGAGGTAAGCCAGCCGCCTTGGAGGTTGTCATTACACGCTAGGCATGAGATGATGCAGGCCCCAAGGTAGGGAGCAGAGAGGGTGAAAACGAGCAAATGCAGAGTGGAGAACCACAGAGCGTGGCCTGGTACCCCGAGGTCAGGTCTACAGGTATCCATGGACAATGTACATGTACGAGTGAAGCACACTCCCTTGGGCTTGTGGTTCTCAACTCTCTCTCTATTTTTTTAAAAAAAAAAAAAAAGTGAAATGTGCATGCCTTTACCCCCTTAGCTAATCCTGTGATTAAAACAAAAACAAACAATAAGCTCCTTCTTTCTCATCCCCTGCTCTGATGGCTGCGGGCTCCCAGCTCTTATTCCACACTGATCTGGTTATCTTCAGAAGGGTAGCTGTGCTCTGGTCTCCCAGAAATGGTCCTCCTTGGTCTGTGCTCATCCTGTTAGCCCAGTCCTTCATCCAGTGACTCCCTTTTAAATGGCCCTGGCATGGCCCGTGCTTCCTCAACATGAGGCTGAACTTGCTGGTGGGCATTTGCCAACAATCCTTTCTGTCTTCTCAAAGTGTGTTTGTTTGCTGATCCAGCCAGAGTCTCTCAGTTGGAAAGAGCGGTTATGAAGCTGCCCAAGGGGAGATGATGAAAGGAAGCCCCAGAGAGAATGACTCACTCAAGACCACACAACTAGTCAATGGCCCAGCAGAGCAAGTTCAAGTCCAAGATGCCTGACCTCCCATCCATTGTCATTTCTACTCCACCATCAGGAAAGAGGGGTTGGGGCATCTATTGCTTGGGCAACCCTGAGATTTCCTATGTTCAGTTGGTTTTGCCTCTGTTGGAAGCCTGATTTGCTGACTTGGAAGATTTCCATTGATCCTAGGCCTGAAGGAATGGAGAGGCCTGGATTTGGGCGGGCAGGATGTTGTAGCTGTTCAGGCCAGATGTGCAGTGGCCACAGCTGGTTAGTCTCTCCTCTGTGACCTGAAGTTGCAGCCAGAAGACCCTGAGTCCCTCCATCCTGTGCTCCAGCCAAGCTGACATCTCAGCAGTGTGTCTCACACTCTGTCCTTGCTGGTAGGAGCTGCTACTCTGCATAACTCATATTCCCTCCTCTAGAATGGACCATCTGTCTCCCCAGAACAACCAGGTGTGGAGGAAGAACTGAAGTAGAAACGGGCTGTCTGCTTGGAAATGGCTCTCCGTGTAAACTGCTGAAATTGCATCCCTCTCCGGGTTTCTAGAACAGACTCCAGTTTGTTCTGGCTGCTATAAAAAAATACCATGAACGAGGTAGCACATAGGCAGCAGAAATGTATTTCTCACAGTTCTTCAGGCTGAGAAGTCCAAAATCAAGGTGCCAGCAGATTCAGTGTCTGGTGAGGGCCCACTTTCTGGTTCATAGCAGGTGCCTTCTTGCTGTCTTCAGATGGTAGAAGGGCCAAGGTAGTTCTCTGAGGACACTCATCCCGTTTATGAGGGCTCCACCCTCATGACCTAATCACCTCCCAAAGGCCCTACCTCCTAATACCATCACATTGGTCACTGGGTTTTGACATATGCATCTTGGGGGGACACAAACATTCAGACCATAGTGAGCTACAGAACATCCCTTTCCCATGAGACAGTTCCAGAACACATCTGAGCATCCGTGAAATGTCTTCTTTTCAGTCCTGACCAGTGAAGCCACTGGGGAGATCACTGGGTGGGGATACCTCCTCCAGAGCTCTTCTCAGGCCTAGTCAGGCTCCATCCCACTTCCGAGCCCCCAGGGATGCTCCATGGTGCATGAGGATGGAAGAGAAAGTGTCCTATTCTATTCTATTCTATTCTATTCTATTCTATTCTATTCTATTCTATTCTATTCTATTCTATTCTATTCTATTCAAAGAATTCTATTCTTGAAATATCCAGTGGGGCCAACATGTATGAGTACTACTATATGCTAGACATCATCAGACAACTCCCATGTGCTATCACATCCTCTCATCTTTAAAACCCCAAGGTGGTGTAAAGATCAGTGATTTTTAACTGAGAAAGATTTTGCCCCCTACCCACCCACCTAAGGAATATTTGGCAACATCTAGAGACATTTTTAAAGGTTACCACCGGTGGAAGAGGGGAGTGAGTGCAACTGGCACATAGTATGTAGGGGCTAGGGATGCTGCTAAAAGTCCTACCACACACAGGACAGCCCCTTACAACAGGGAATTACCTAGCCTTTGTCAATAATGCCAAGGTGGAGAAGCCCAAGCACAACTTAAACGCAAAAGGAAAAACTGCAGTTCAAAGCAATTAGGTAGCAGTTCTTACAGCCAGTCAAGAAGGAGCCACATTGCAGTCCTCATCTGTTTGACCTTAGAGCCTGTGCTTCTTTGGTTACCAAATGCTCCTGGTGCTCAGAAGCAACTCCCCGCAGGTCGTATCTGTCATATCTGTGTGATAACGCATTCTATTGTTTTCCACATGGCCAGCAAACACTATTCTGCATCTGCCAGATCGGAGGCCCAGCAGGCTCAGAGAGCAGCTGCTCAGAGGCAAGCCTTTCCCACCAGTGCTCTGGAGGGCTACAGAGGCATGAGCCGCCGCCTCTTCCTCCCTGAAACTTGAAGTCTCTAATGAGTCATTATGATGTGTGCATATGAAGGGCCTTGTAAGTGCCAGTGAGGGTATTGCCAAGAATCCCATGGCTGTCAAAGGACTGTGGACCCTCGTAGTGACTAGGGAAGGCCCTCTTCATGGAAAGGCAGAACTAAAGTGAATCTTGGAAGGCCTGGTGGGGGGATCGCAGTATTCAGAGGAGAAGTTCAGGTCCTAACATTGGAGAGAAAGGAGCCTGTTCCCGAAGGTCAGGGGTGGCCAGGAGCTATACTTTGGGGGGCTGGTAGCAGACTCAACTATAATGATAGCTCCATCCTTCCACCAACTCTTTTCTCTCTTATCTCCTGTATTCGTCCATTTTTTTTTTTTCATTGCTATAAAGGTATACCTGAGACTGGGTAATTTATACAGAAGAGAGGTTTATTTGGCTCACAATTCTGCTGGTTATACAAGCATGGCCCCAGCATCTGCTCGGCTCTGGTGAGGCCTCAGGAAGCTTTTATTCATTGTACAAGGCGAAGGGGGAACAGACATATCACATGGTAAGAGAGGGAACAACAGAGAGAGGAGGAGGTGCCAGCTTCTTTTCAATGACTAGCTCTTGTGCAAACAAATTCAGCAAGAACTCATTCACAACTGTAAGGAGGGCACTCAGCCATTCTTTTCTTTTTTTTCTTTTTTTTTTTTTTTTTTTTTTGAGACAGAGTTTTGCTCTTATTGCCCAGGGTAGAGTACAATGGTGTGATCTCGGCTTACTGCAACTTCTGCCTCAGGTGCAAGTGATTCTCCTGCCTCAGGCTCCCGAGTAGCTGGGATTACAGGTGCCCACCACAACACCCAGCTAATTTTTTTTTTTTTTT
>NW_012110385.1:0-1130 GCF_000951045.1 Mandrillus leucophaeus | reverse complement strand
AGTAGCCTAAGCCTAGGTCACAATGAATATGTTGTTCACCTCACTTCATCTCATCACAAGAACACTTCATCATCTCACAGCATCATAAGAAGAAGATACTCTACAATAAGATATTTTGAGAGAGAGAAAGCAAATTTACATAACTTTTATTACAGTATATTGTTATTATTGTTCTATTTTATGATTATTGTTGTTAATCTCTTACTGTGCCTAATTGATAAATTAAACTTCATCATCGGTATGTATGTAGGAAAAGACATAGTCTATGTAAGATTTGGTACTATCCATGGTTTCAGCCACCAACAGGGTCTCTTGGAATGTATCTCCCATGGAGAAGGAGGGGCTACTGTATAATCAAACTAAAACATGTCAAAATAAATATGCTGCAGTTGAATTTTGCCTCCAGGAAAATTTTTAGTCTTAAATGCACATTCAAGGAAAGAAGAAAGACTGAAAGTAGCCAAGGATTTAGGAAATAAAATTTGAAAAAAATGCAGATTAATCCAAAAACATTATTGAAACAATATTAAATGGAAAATTAAACTCAATAAAATAGAATACAAACTACAATTTTAAAAATTAATAAAGCAGAATCAGGTCTTTGCTAAAGCTATAAAAATTAACAACAGCTTGTGGAGACTTGTTAAGGAAGAAAAAAGGAAAGAAAAGGTACAAATAACCGATTTCAGGAATATAATAGGGAACAGTACTTTAGATTCTGGAGTGATTCAAAAGCACATAAAAGAATAAAATAACTTTCTCCCATTAACTGGAAGATTTAAATAAAATGTATGAGTTTCTAGAAAAATGTAAATAACGTAAATGTAAACAAGAATGAATCAAAATTGTAAATTGTTTCACATTATTATTTCAATAGCAATATTCATAATTAAATATTGTAATAAAAATATTACATGTTAATTAGGTATAGTCATCCCACAATATACATACATATTTTTAAATGTACATGTAATTTTATCTGTCAATTTAAAATCAAATGCAATATTAAAAAATAAAATAGTGGCCTGGTGCGGTGGCTCATGACTGTAATCCCAGCACTTTGGGAGGCTGAGGCAGGTGGATCACGAGGTCAGGAATTTGAGACCATCCTCACCAACATGATGAAACCC
>NW_012110384.1:0-1169 GCF_000951045.1 Mandrillus leucophaeus | reverse complement strand
TCCCAGTACCTTGGGAGGCCAAGGTGGGCAGATCACAAGGTCAGGAGATCAAGACCATCCTGGCTAACACGGTGAAACCCTGTCTCTACTAAGAAAATATGAAAAAAAAAAAAATTAGCCGGGCGTGGTGGGGGGGCGCCTGTAGTCCCAACCACTTGGGAGACTGAGGCAGGAGAATGGCGTGAACCCAGGAGGCAGAGCTTGCAGTGAGCCGAGATCGCACCACTGCCCTCCAGCCTGGGCGACAGAGCAAGAATTCATCTAAAAAAGGAAATAAAAGGAAAAAAGAATAGAAAAAGGAAAAGATACAGAGCGCCAATTCTGTGCATAAGAAAGCAGCCCTGGGACACGCACATGAGACCAGGTAGCACCCCTGAAGATAAAGAGGGATGTTCCATGATGACACCATGGTCAGCCTCTGTGAGGATCACAGAAAAATCCTAAATGCCTAAAAAGATAATAAGTTTCAAAATACACGAAGTAAAAAGGACAGAACTGAAAGAATAGAGAAATTCACTGTCCTAGTTGGAGATGTAACGGCTCTGCAAGCACAGCAGACAGGACAGGAAGGATTCGCCGGTTTTAAGAGCACTGTCAACCAGCTGCACCTCATTAACTCTTGGAGAGCGTCCCACCCCACAGCTGCAGAACACACGTAATTTTCGAGTGTGCATGGAGCATTTACGAAGATAGGGCTTATGGGTTTTTTTTTTTTTTTTGAGACGGAGTCTCACTCTGTCGCCCAGGCTGGAGTGCAGTAGCCGGATCTCAGCTCACTGCAAGCTCTGCCTCCCGGATTCACGCCATTCTCCTGCCTCAGCCTCCCGAGCAGCTGGGACTACAGGCGCCCGCCACCTCGCCCTGCTAGTTTTTTGTATTTTTTAGTAGAGATGGGGTTTCACCGTGTTAGCCAGGATGGTCTCGATCTCCTGACCTCGTGATCCACCCGTCTCGGCCTCCCAAAGTGCTGGGATTACAGGCTTGAGCCACCGCGCCCGGCCAGGGCTTATGTTAAACAGTAAGAATAAGTCTCCATAATTTTAAAAAGTGAGATCCTGCAGTTTGTTCCTTCATCAAAATGGAGTTAAATCAGTAATAGCAAGATCCCTTTTAGACTCTCCACATATTTGGAAAGCCAAGAGACACAGCTAAAAGGCCAACAGAGGTGT
>NW_012110383.1:0-1468 GCF_000951045.1 Mandrillus leucophaeus | reverse complement strand
ATGAACCCGGGAGGTGGAGCTTGCAGTGAGCCGAGATCGTGCCACTGCACTCCAGCCTGGGCGACAGAGCGAGACTCTGTCTCAAAACAAACAAACAAACAAACAAACAACAAAACCAGAGACGTAATCCTTGCCCTTAGAGAATCAAGTTTGTCAGATACACGTGTTCTACCTCCACTCAAGGTGATTCTACCCGCCAAGATGAAGGCACAAGCAGCAAGCGCCTAGATTACTTCAAACTCCCTTCCCAGAGCACCAGGAGAGAAAGCATCTGCATTATCCCAGTCTCAGGTTCCTGGTTTCTGCTGTCTCCTTCCAAGCAGCAAGGCCTAAGCAGCTGGGCAAGACAATCAGGACATTTAGCCTCATGACTTCTCAGCTTCAGACTCCAATCATAGTCGCCGGGGAGCCATAGGTCACCAAAACCAGCAGCTCAACGTGACTGTGCTTTACTTGTCTTATTCTTGCCCTTCACAATCTCAATCTTTGTCTTTCCAATTTCTCCCCAGACCTACTAGCAAGAGGAAGTTAAACAGATCAACATCCTCATTCTTATGGTTGAAAGAACACAAATCGATTCTCATTCTGCCATTTTCCTTTCTTGTTTTGTCGAATCTCCCAGGGTTTCTCTTTCCTGTCAAGACTAGCTAATTTGCGCAATTGTATCTAAATTTACTGATTTAATTCTTTCTATAAGCTAACTTTTCTGTTCCTGCTACCCATATAAGAGATTCTTTCTCTAATCAATACTCAATAATCAATAACATTCATAGACAAGTAGTGGGAATGTATTTGAATAAACACTGTAGTATTGATGGATAAAGGGTCTAGTGTAGCAGAAACTAATTACAAAAATGAGAGCAAACAAATAAAGCAAAATCAAATATCCATGACAAATCCAAAAACAATTTCCTTGGAAAGATGTTGGCAAGTCTAATGAAATGAAAGATATATGATGTTGACCTCTATAACTGAATTAACTTAGTCATCTTCCCAACAAGATCACTATTTGAGTAGAATTTCTTTCCTTTTTCTTTTCTTTCTTTTTTCTTTTCTTTTTTTTTTTTTTTTGAGATGGAGTCTCACTGTCGCCCAGACTGGAGTGTAGTAGCACAATCTCGGCTCATTGCAACCTCCGCCTCCCGGGTTCAAGTGATTCTCCTGCCTCAGCCTCCTGAGTAGCTGGGATTACAGATGTGTGCCACCATGCCTGACTAATTTTTTGTATTTTTATTAGAGACTGGGTTTCATCATGTTGGCAAGGCTGGTCTTGAACTCCTGACCTCAGGTGATTGGTCCACCTTGGCCTCCCAAAGTGCAATGATTACAGGCATGAGCCACTGTGCCTGGCCACTATTTGAGTAGAATTTCTCACCTCATTTGCCATGCTCCTTCCTATACCTGTGGGACCTAGTACTCCCAGGTAAACACTCTTTTTCATTGGAAGCTAGCTTGATGGTACCTTATC
>NW_012110382.1:0-1275 GCF_000951045.1 Mandrillus leucophaeus | reverse complement strand
AGAAAGCTTTGCCATTTCTTTTCCTCACAACTTTAAAAAGTAAACCATGAGTGTTGGGTCACAAAAACCTTTCTTTTTTAGTCTCCTTTTTGTGCAGATTCATCCACCATCAAATTACATTGTACTCCTTCCTCTTCTGACTACCTGTGGAAGAATGTTTATTTAAATAAACCCAAAGTCCTGTCTTTTTGTCTGTTGCTCTGAGTAAACGGTACAATATAGATGCCTTAGTCTGGTGATTTGATTTAATACAAATAGACGTTGTTAGAACAATTCTTTACACCGGAGATATTGGGAGATTTACTTGTAACTTTCCTTGCTACGTGAGCAGCAGTAGTATTTGTTATTTCTAAGATGTGTTGTAGTTTGATTTTGTTTGTATCATGCCAAAGTGACTGCATTAAGAAGTACCTAGTTGATTAAAACAAAACAAAACTCCTTTAAATCATTCAGCTGTTTGACCTATACTAGTGTATAGGTGTTATACTTAATTATATATCTTAATGCTGTCTGTTTTATTATCTGGCAGTGTGTAGTCCCAGTATTTATGCTAATTGGATAGTTCTTTGGACTCCAGTTTTTCTATTTGTAAATTTGGATTAAAGTCTATCATGGCTCCTTTCAAAGAGAGCACTATATGTAAATGGAGGGTACTTTGATAACCACTACAGGGATGGGACTGAAATCTCAAAGAAATAGGATACACTGGCTCTGGGGTGAATGGGTTCTATGACTTGTAGGGCTTCGGAGTAGGACATACAACTCTGAGGCTAAAGCTCAGGGCATTGGCCATGCGGTTGAACATTTCTGCCAGTTCTTTCCTGGTCCTGCCCTGTGCAATTTCCAGCTTCTTCTCTAAATAAATGTTGAAGATATGCATACATAGCAAAGGTGTGCCGAAGTGTACAGTTGCCCAGATTGTTTGCACACCTTGGTTTGGCCCTGGCCAGTTGAAGGAGTTATGAGGAAACACATTGCTGCGGTGACTTTGGTCATTCATTTCTCTGTGTATATTGGTATTAATTGATTTTTTTGGCAGAGTTTAAAGTACTTTTGAACTTTTGCCCTTTCTTCTCTCTTCTGCTTCTTTTTCCAGGCTGCTTCCGAGATTGGATGAAGAGAATCTACTGACAATGCTGTGAAGAGAGGTATTTGGAGCATGTTGGGGGAAGTAGTGTTGACTTCCTTGTGCAATCTAGGATTGAGTGGAGGATGCAGTTGGAAGGGAAGAGAAGTAAGACTCCTCCATCTTCCTGGTCCAGAGAAATTATGCTG
>NW_012110381.1:0-1610 GCF_000951045.1 Mandrillus leucophaeus | reverse complement strand
AAATCAGAAAATCAATTCATGATATGAATGAAAAATTTACCAAGGAGGTAGACATCTTAAAAAAATTCTGGAACTGAAAAATTCATTGAAGGAATTACAAAATATATTCAAAAGCTTCAGCAATAGATTAGACTAAGCAGAAGAAGGAATCTCAGAACTTGAAGGCAGGTCTTTTGAAACAATACAGTCAGGCAAAATATAAGGAAAAAAGAATGAACAAAGTCTTTGAGATATTTGGGACTATATAAAGCAATCAAACTTACAAATTATCAGTATTCCTGAGGGAAAAGAAAGACCAAAGATCTCTTTAAGGAAATAATTGATGAAAATTTCCCAAGTCTGGCAAGAAATTTGGACAGATCCTCCAGATACAGGAGGCCCAACAATTTCCAGAAAAATACACTGCAAAGAGAACTTCACTGCAGCATATTATAATTAGACTGTCTAAAGTAAAAGTGAGCCAGGTGCAGTAGCTCACGCCTGTAATCCCAGCACTTTGGGAAGCTGAGGCAGGGGAATCACTTGAGTCAAGGAGTTTGAGACCAGCCTGGGCAACATGATGAAATCCAATCTCTACCAAAACAAACAAACAAACAAACAATACAGAAAATTAGCTGAGTGTGGTGACACATGCCTGTAGTCCTAGCTACAGGGAGGCTGAGGTGAGAGGATTGCTTGAATCTGGGAGGCAGAGGTTGCAGTGAGCTGAGATTGCTCCACTGCACTCCAGGCTGGGTGACAGAGCATGACCCTGTCTCAAAAAATAAAAATAAATAAATAAATAAAATAAAAGAGAAAGAATTTTAAAATCAGCAAGAGAAAAGCATCTAGTCACCTATAAAGAAAACTCCATCAGACTAACAGTGGATTTCTCAGCAGAAAGCTCTTAGAAGATAATTGAATGACATTTTCAAAGTGCTGAATCACAAAGAAAAGAAAATGTTGACGAAGATTTTTATATCCAGCAAGAATAAGCTTCATAAATGAATGAGAAATAAATTTTTCCCAGACAAGCAAATGCTGAGAGAATTTATCATCCCTAGTCTGGCCCTACTAGCAATGCTCAAAGGAGTCTTAAAGATGGAAATAAAAGGCTGATATTCACTATTATGAAAACACAAAAGTATAAAACTCACAGGTCTTATAAAGCAATCAAACAAAGGATTAAGAGAAGAGAAAGGAATGAATGGCAACAAGAGAGAATTCCATCAAACCACAAAGACAGAGAAAAAGAAAAAAACAAAGAATCTAGAAAATGACAACATGACAGGAACAAAACCTCACATACCAATATTAATCTTGAATGTAAATGCATTAAATGCTCCACTTAAAATACATCGATTGTCATAAAGGATTTAAAAAAGATCCAACTAGGCCGGGTGCAGAGGCTCACACCTGTAATCCCAGCACTTTGGGAGGCTGAGGTGGGTAGATCACAAGGTCAGGAGTTTGAGACCAGCCTGGCCAATATGGTGAAACTCCATCTCTACTAAAAATACAAAAATTGGCCAGCCGTGGTGGCACGTGCCTGTAGTCTCAGCTACTTGGGAGGCTGAGGCAGGAGAATCACTTGAACCCTGGAGGTGGAGGTTGCAGTGAGTTGAGATTGT
>NW_012110380.1:0-1574 GCF_000951045.1 Mandrillus leucophaeus | reverse complement strand
CAGGATGGTCTCGATCTCCTGACCTCATGATCCGCCCGTCTTGGCCTCCCAAAGTGCTGGGATTACAGGCTTGAGCCACCGCGCCTGGCCTATTTTTTTTTTTTCTTAAGTCGGTATCTCGCTCTTGTCATGCAGACTGGAGTGGACTAGTGCGATATTGGCTCACTGCAACCTCTGCCTCCCAGGTTCAAGCAATTCTCCTGCCTCAGCCTCCTGAGTAGCTGGGATTACAGAGGCCCCCACCATGCCCGGCTAATTTTTGTACTTTTAGTAAAGATGGGGTTTTGCCATGTTGGCCAGGCTGGTCTCGAACTCCTGACCTCAGGTGAGCCACTGTGCCCAGCCATGATGACAATTTTTAAAGCTATTTTAATCCACATTTGTAGTCAGGATAATTCTTGCACAGACCCACTTGGTTGAAAAAAGAGAAAAAGAAAATTTTAAAGGGTAATTTATTTTTCAAATAGGCAATATACACACTTTTATAAAATTCAAAATGTGTAAAAGGAATATAGTTCCCATTCTCACCCCTAAGCTTTCCTTCCTAAAGGCAATTATTAACTAGTTTCTGTGTGTGTGTGTGTGTGTGTGTGTGTTTTGAGACAGAGTCTCACTCTGTCACCCAGGCTGGAGTGCAGCGATGACATCTCAGCTCACTGCATCCTCTGCCTCCCGGGTTCAGGCAATTCTCCTGGCTCAGCCTCCCGAGTAGCTGGGACTACAGGTGTGTGCCGCCATGCCTGGCTAATTTTTGTATTTTTAGTAGACACGGGGTTTCAGCATGTTGGCCAGGCTGGTCTCGAACTCCTGACCTCAGGTGATCCACCTGCCTCGGCCTCCCAAAGTGCTGGGATTACAGGTGTGAGCCACCGGGCCTGGTGTTTCTTGTGTATTCTTTGGAGATATTTTATGCACATGTAAAGATGGATAGGTATGTGCTTTTTTTCTTTTTTAAAAAAGATCTGTTTCGGAATCCAAATGTGTGTGTGTGTGTGTGTGTGTGTGTTGGAGTCTCGCTCTGTCGCCCAGGCTGGAGTGCAGTATCACAATCTCAGCTCACGGCAACCTCCGCCTCCTGGGTTCAAGTGATTCTTCTGCTTCAGCCTCCCCAGTAGCTGGGATTACAGGTGTGTGTCACCACACCTGGCTGATTTTTGTATTTTTAGTAGAGATGGGGTTTCACTGGGTTGGTCAGGCTGGTCTCGAACTCCTGACCTCAGGTGATCCACCTGCCTTGGCCTCCCAAAGTGCTGGGATTACAGGCGTGAGCCACCATGCCTGGCCAGGGCCAAATTTTTGTATTTTCAGTACAGATGGGGTTAAATCCCTGGGTTGGTCAGGCTGGTCTCGAACTCCTGACCTAAAGTGATCTGCCTGCCTTGGTCTCCCAGAGTGCTGGGGTTACAGGCATGGGCCATTGTGCTGGCCGTTTTCTTAATTTTTATTTTTTTCAGACAGGGTTGGGCTCTGTCACCCAGGCTGGAGAGCAGTGGTGTGATGCAGGCTCACTGCAACCTCTGCCTCCCAGGCTCAAACCATCCTCCTACCTCAGCCTCCTGAGTAGCTGGGACTAT
>NW_012110379.1:0-1641 GCF_000951045.1 Mandrillus leucophaeus | reverse complement strand
ACTAAGACATTTGTGTTGAGATGTGTTTACTCTGCCTTTTGGCATTTACATCATTTCAAAAATAATTTAATTTTATTCACACCAACCGTGCATTCTAGTTGATTTATAAATATATATTATGAACATTTATGATATTTACTATGTATTTTTTTCTATGTTGAGCAATAATAAATTTTTTAAAATCAATGGTCCAATAAGAAGATATATACAATAACTAATTAGGAGTATATTCTAGGCAAATAAAGTTTATATTTTCAAGATAAAATTTAGTAAACTGCATTTCATAGATCTAAATCCATTACATTATGTACATTAAATATTTGATTAATTGAATAAATGAATTTGGTTAAACAAAAAAGTTAATCAGCATATGTAATTTCCCTTTAATACCATGCCAAATTCAGACCCAGTCTTGGAAAGATAATCATCAGGATAAACTTGATGTCCTTTTTACAGATTGTTCACTAAAATTGCATACTTTTCTGAGAATCTGAGAAAAAAGATAATATTGTTTGTTTTTACATTTTAAATAACTTCTCTGTGAAATGGTTACAACAATAGTTTTGCCTCATGGGTTTTTGGAAGGATTTTGTTAATATGATTGGAGCTTAGATCAATGTCTGGCATATAGAAGCGCTATGTGAGTATTACCTATTGTTTTCATTTCTGGACTATACTGAGAATAGTTTTATAAATATGCATACATAAATTCTAATATTTTTAACTATTTCATTGTATTTCTTCCATAGAATGTGTGTCTATGTGGTTTATTCAAGTAATTGTTAATCAATGAGTTTTTATATTTGTTTCAATATTTTTAAATTATTTCAGGTTTTGCTGTCACTGTCATTTTTGTGAAAGTTGCCTTGAATATGTATGTAAGGGAAGACATGCAAATATGTGAAACTTTAATAATCATCATTAAATAGCCCTCTGGCATGCCTATAACTATTTATGCTCCAACAATTACATCAAATGAGACCTACTTTTGATATATCTAAACTACCTTTTTTATTCTTATATTTATTGGTAAATAATAGCATTTTGTATTGTTATTTTCTTGATTGTCAACGAAATTAAACATGTTTTCATATATTACTAACAATTAGAATGTCCTTTCAATAAATTGCCTATTTTTTTTACTTCATTTTTATTCAGATATATTTTTGACATCTTCTAAATATTTGAAGTATTTTCCTGTCAGTGTTGTGTTTCTTCTTAACATTTTAGATGCTGTTCCTTTTGGGATCAGAAGTTTACAGTTTATCAATGTGATCTCTCTTTTTCTTTTGCTTTGCATTTCATATTGTATTTAAGATGACATTTGCTATTGATATACCATAAACTTCTTTTTCTGTATTTTCTGCTAATATTTAAAGTATTTTTTCAACTTTTTTCTTAAATATGTCAGGAATTTATATATATACACATACACACAATCCTTAATGCACTGAATGAATAGAGTATAAACAAAGTTCTCTCAATACAGTAAGAGATGGGCTTAAAATTTGTTTGTGTTTATTTATTAGTTCGTTAGTTTTTTTTGTTGTTTTTTTCCCTAGACTTCTAAAAGGCAATGCATTTTAAGAGATATGCAATCTTTCACAACATAATCATAATTCAACTTCTAAAAGCTCTTCA
>NW_012110378.1:0-2078 GCF_000951045.1 Mandrillus leucophaeus | reverse complement strand
CCATGTTAGCCAGGATGGTCTCGATCTCCTGACCTCGTGATCCGCCCGTCTCGGCCTCCCAAAGTGCTGGGATTACAGGCTTGAGCCACCGTGCCGGGCCAAAACTGGAAATTTCAAGCAAAGTGCCTTAAAGGCTGGGGTTCTACAGAGGTTTGGCTTGAAATTTATAGGTTGGTGCAAAAGTAATTAGCAATCTAATAGTTAAATAGATACTAAACTTAAAAAAAATAATAATACTGTAAGCTTGTTCAACAAATGGTGCTAGGAAAACTAGATATCCACATGCAAAATAATAAGGCAGGACCCTTACCCCACACCACTAAGAACTCAAAATGGATCAAATACTTAAACAAAAGAGCTAAAACAGTAAAGCTTCTAGATGAAAACATAGGGGAAAAGTGTCATGACACTGTATTTGGTGATGATTTCTTACATATGACATGAAAACTGCAGACAACAAAAGAAACAGATTAATATTAGACTTCATCAAAATTTAAAACACTCATGCATCAAAGGACACTATCAAGAGAGTGAAGACAATCCACAGAATGGGCTTTGCAAATCATTTATCTCATAAAGGATTAATATCCAGAATATATAAAGAACTACAACTCAACAATAAAACAACCCAATTAGAAAATGGGCAAAGGACTTACATAGGCATTTCTCTAAAGAAATACAAAAATACAAATAGCTGGCCTGGCGTGGTGGCTCACGCCCGTAATCCCAGCACTTTGGGAGGCCGAAGCAGGTGGATCAACTGAGGTCAGGAATTCGAGACCAGCCTGGCCAACATGGTGAAACCCCATCGCCACTAAAAATACAAAAAATTAGCCAGGCGTGGTAGCAGATGCCTGTAATCCCAGCTACTTGGGAGGCTGAGGCAGGAGAATTGCTTGAACCCTGCAGGTGGAGATTGCAGTGAGCTGAGATTGTGCCATTACACTCCAGCTTGGGCAACAAGAGCGAAACTCCGTTTCAAAAAAAAAAAAAAAAAAAAAAAAAACCACAGTAACACACCTCTCACACCCTTAAGGATGGCTGTTACCAAAAGAAATGGAAATAACAAGTTTTTGGATATGGAGAAACAAGAAGCTTCCAGCCACTTATGAAAATGTAAAATGGTTGTGCCAGATTTGGATTTTATTAAAAATAAAACAGAAAATGGGCAGGGAGTGTGGTGGCTCACACCTGTAATCCCAGCACTTTGGGATGCCTAGGCAGGGGGATCACCTGAGGTCAGGAGTTCGAGACCAGCCTGGCCAAAATGGTGAAATCTCATCTCTATTAAAAATACAAAAATTAGCTGAGTGTGGTAATGCACACCTGTTGTCCCAGCTACTTGGTAGGCTGAGGCAGGAGAATTGCTTGAACCAGAGGCGGAGGTTGCAGTGAGCTGAGATCACACCACTGCATGCCAGTCCAGTGAGACTCCGTCTCAAAAAAAAAAAAGTAATTTAACAGAAAATGTAAAATGGTACAGTTGCTGTGGAAAACAGTTTGGTAGTTCCTCAAGAAATTAAACATACAATTATTATATGATCCAGGAATTCCACTTCTAGATATACACCCAGAAGACCTGAAAGTAGTAACCTGAACACATTTTTATACACCAGGGTTCACAGCAGCATTCATAATAGCCAAAAGGTAAAAACAACCCAAGTGTCCATCAACAGATGACTGGAAAAACAAATGTTTACTATTCATACCATAAAACATTCACCTTTAAAAAAGAAACGAAATTCTGAAACATGCTATAACAGAGATGAACCTTGAAAACATTACAGTAAGTGACATAAGCCAGACATAAAAAAACAAATATCCATTTTTATGAAGTGCCTAGACCAGGCAAATGCATAGAAACAGAAAGCAGAGTAGAGATTACCAGGGATTGCGAGCAAGGGAGTGAGGAGTAACTCTTGAATGAGTCCAGAATTTCTATTTGGAATGATGGAAAGGTTCTGAAAATGAGTACTAGTGATAGTTGTGCAAAACTGAGAATATATTTTAATGCCACTGGTACACTTAAAAATGTTTAATACTAAAAAAAAAAAAAAAAAAAAAAAAAAGAAGTTTAA
>NW_012110377.1:0-1291 GCF_000951045.1 Mandrillus leucophaeus | reverse complement strand
AGAATGGTCTTGATCTCCTGACCTCGTGATCCGCCCGTCTCGGCCTCCCAAAGTGCTGGGATTACAGGCTTGAGCCACCGCGCCCGGCCCAGATTTTCTTTAATATTTGTCTAGTATCTTTCCATCTCCCTATATTCAAGCTTCATGTAATTTTCTTTTCTGGTAATTCTCTGAACATAGAGCTGGATTTGCTAGTTTTTTTATTTTATGACTCAACAGGAGAGTTTCCATTTTTTCATAGAAAAGTTTAATCTATTCATAGCTATTGTTTTATTGCCGTGTTTGGGCCTGTTTCTTAATTTTCTTCTTCTCTTGTTTTTTAAATTTACATTATGATTATGAAGTTTTAATTGAACAGCCAATTAACACATGTAGTTACGCGTTGCATGATGTTTTGATCAGTGATGGACTGCATGTACGATAGTGGTCCCCTAAGATTATAATGCCATATTTTATTTATTAACATTTATTTAAGATTTATTTTATTATTTTTATATATGAGGTCTCACTCTGTTGCCCCAGCTGGGTGCAGTGGCATGATCGTAGCTCACTGGGCTCAAGTGATCCTCCTGCCTCAGCCTCCCTAGTAACTAGGACTACAGGCACATGCCACCACGCCTGGCTAATTATTTTAATTCTTGGTAGAGACAGGATCTCATTATGTTGCCCAGGCTGGTCTTGAACTCCTGGTCTCAAGCAGTCCACCCACCTCAGCTTCCCCAAGTGCTGAGATTACAGGCATGAGCCACCTACACCTGGACTAATATTGTAATTTTACTGTAGCTTTTCTATGTTTAGATACACAAATACCTATCACTGTGTTACAGTTGCCTACAGTATTCAGTACAGTAACATCTCTACGGGTTTACAGCCAAGAGCAATAGGCTCTACCATAAAGCCTGGGTGTGTAGTAGGCTGTACCATCTAGGTTTGTGTAAGTGCATTCTATGATGTTTGCTTGACAATGAAATCAACTAATTATGAAATCACCTAATGATACATTTCTCAGAATGTATCTCTTTTTTTAAGTGAAACATTACAAAATTAATTTATTTAAAGTATTTAAAAATCATTGGCTTAGCTGGGCACAGTGGCTCACGCCTGTAATCCCAGCACTTTGGGAGGCCGAGGTGGGCAGATCATGAGGTCAGAAGATCAAGACCATCCTGGCTAACACGATGAAACCCCATTTCTACTAAAAATACAAAAATTTAGCCGGGCGTGGTGGTGGGTGCCTGTAGTTCCAGCTACTCGGGAGGCTGAGGCAGGAGAATGGCGTGAACCTGGGAGG
>NW_012110376.1:0-2008 GCF_000951045.1 Mandrillus leucophaeus | reverse complement strand
AAATAAAGTAATTGGTTGTCATTTTGGGATAATTATTTATAGGTGGACCATCAACACATTCCCAATTGATTCAAGTTTCCAAGACTGCCAGAGAAGCAGCAGAGAATCACTGAATCTTGGAGGGGGAAATACAAACAGGGGCCGCTGTAAGTATTACAACTAGTCTCTGGGAACACGAGTGTATACACACATGCATCACTGTATGTACAGACAAGTGCGTGCACACAATGGCACGAGAAGACCGTGAAATAAAATGAAACCAACATTGACTTAGAATAAGCCTTTCAAAAGAACAGCAAGATGGAAGCTTAAAATTAAAACTGATAAATAAAAGGATGAGAACTTTTATGTGCATCTGAATTTATACATTGAGATTCAAATCTTGTACATATTTTAAAATGATATTTAGAGCACATTATATATTTTTTTTCCATTTTTCACACTTTTGGCTAATGATTTATTTTATTTTATAATGTTAAAAACACATGAGATTTACTGTCTTAACAAATTTGTAAGTGTTCAATGCACTATTTCTGACTGTAAGTACAATGGTGTATAGCACATTCCTAGAATTTATTCGTCTGCTCAACTTCATGCCCATTAATAGTAATTAATTCTACATTTCCTCTTCCTTCCCAGCCCCTGGCACCCACCACTCAACTCTAATCATATTTCTGAGATGTAGTATTACGGATAATCTTTTTTATACTTTTCTGCATTAATAATCAACAACTTTATTATTAATATTCAAATATTACTATAATCACTGAAAGACAGATACTGTATGATTCAACTTATATAAGGCATCTAAGATAGTCACAAGCTAGTGAGAATTAATCTAACAAATGGTAGTTTAGGTAACCAAACAACCCACTATTTCTTCAATTAAAAAGCAAGCATGGGAATAGTAGTGTATACTTAATTTTGTAAGGTGAACCCATTGTACAATTGGAGATAAGATCACAGTCAAGAGTATCTTTTTATTTGCAAAAACAAAAAAAAATCAGAATTCTCATATAACCCCCTCCCCAGTTTTGTGCTCAAGACTCTTACTAAGTAACTGGATTATCTGTGACAGACTGAGGTTGCCTAGAATTATCCAAATAGCTCTTTGAGGTGGTCAGTCCAATTTAAATGCAATAAAACATCCTCCAAACCAATTTAATGGCATCAACCACTAAAGCAATTGTTTAAACTTTCAATAGAACATATTTTCACACTGTGTATTATGCCCGTCTAGGCGCAACTCCAGATAAGCATGATTAAGATGACACAGTGACTTCATTCTCAAAATCGGAAGAACATTCACACGTATCATTCAAATTCTTCCGACAACCCTATAAGGCAAGGGAGAATAGGATGTGTGGCATTTTATGTGAATTGGAAAGGTTTGGCTGGGATTGCTGAACACATCACCATGGAATGGTATTGTGTGGTGTCCCATGGTCAATGAAGGTGTTACTAAAAGTGCAAAAAGATGCACAATCCCAGGCCTGCATCATTTACTTCACTAGTAGGAAAATAGCCCTTTGAGGGCCGGGAATGGTGGCTCATGCCTGTAATCCCAGCACTTTGGGAGGCTGAGGCCAGCAGATCATGAGGTCAGAAGTTCAAGACCAGCCTGTCCAACATGGTGAAACCCTGTCCCTACTAAAAATACAAAAATTAGCTGGGTGTGGCAGTATGCACCTGTAGTCCCAGCTACTTGGGAGGCTCAGGCAGGAGAATCGCTTGAACCCGGGAGGCAGAGGTTGCAGTGAGCTGAGATCGTGCCACTGCACTCTACCCTGGGTGACAGAGCGAGACGCCAGCCTGGATGACAGAGCGAGACTCCATCTCAAAAAACAAAAATAAAACATAAAAACAAACAAGAGCCCTTTGAGGTGGAAGCTAGTAAGTGGGGCAAAGCTATTTCATTGATTTGTCTGCTCTGTTTTAGAGAAAATCAGCTATTTTCTCTTTATGCTATTTATGAAGGTTAATGCTTCTTAAATGTGAAGAGAGTGTG
>NW_012110375.1:699337-701749 GCF_000951045.1 Mandrillus leucophaeus | reverse complement strand
AGCTACTCGGGAGGCTGAGGCAAAAGAATCGCTTGAACCTGGGAGGAAGAGGTTGCAGTGAGCCGAGATTGCGTCTCTGCACTCCAGCCTGACCACAGAGTGAGACTCCGTCTCCAAAAAACAAACAAACAAACAAAAAACCCTAAAAGATTATTGTGGATTATTTTCAAGTGTTTAAAGGATGCTGAGGTATATTCTTTTCCACAAGTTTTTAAAAATTTGATCTCAGTGTAATACATAAATTACATATGCATTTATTTATTCATTTATTTATTTGATGGAGTCTCGCTCTGTCATCCAGGCTAGAGTGCAGTGGCGCGATCTCTGCTCACTGCAACCTCCACCTCCCGAGTTCAAATGATTCTTGTGCCTCAGCCTCCTGAGTAGCTGGGATTACAGACCTGTGCCATCACAACCCGCTAATTCTTTTGTATTTTTAGTAGAGATGAGGTTTCATCATGTTGCCCAGGCTCTTCTCAAACTTCCAACCTCAGGTGATCTGCCTGCCTCAGCCTCCCAAAGTGCTGGGATTACATGTGTGAGCCACCTCGCCCAGCCTAAAATTCTTTTTTTATACTAGTCCACACTGTCTTTTCTCATGAAAATGTATTATTAAGCAGGATTTTTCTAGTAGAATCAGTTTTCCCTTTGTTATGAATGCATAGAAGATCAAAAACTAAATTAAAGCTAGAGGATCAGAAATCTTTTCTTCAGCTAAAAATGTGGGGGACGATGTCCCTCTTTCCTTCAGTTAGAACCAGTGCTAAACTATCTAGTAACTTACAAGATTTATTTGTGACCCTTAGAGAAAATTCTATGTCTTCTTGATGTAACCTATTCCAACATTAAATGATTTTCTTTAATATAAAAATCTCTCGTGCAGCAATCTAAGCTGTTTTTTTCTCTCTCTTTAAAAAAAAAAAAAAAAAAAAATCTCTCTCTGTTGCCCAGGCTGGAGTGCAGTAGCATGATATTGGCTCACTACAACCTTCACCTCCCAGGTTCAAGCAATTCTTGTGCCTCAGCCTTCCTAGTAGCTGGGATTACAGGTCTGTACCACTATGCCTGGCTAATTTTGTCTGGATTTTTAGTAGAGATGGGGATTCGCCATGTTGACCACGCTGGTCTCAAACTCCTGACCTCAAATGATCTACCCGCCTCGGCTTCCCAAAGTGCTGGGATTACAGGTGTGAGCCACTGTGCCCAGCCTGTTTTTGCTTTTCTTTTATTTATTTATTTATTTATTTTTTTGAGACACAGTCTCGCTCTGTTGCCTCGGCTGGAGTGCAGTGGCCGGATCTCAGCTCACTGCAAGCTCCGCCTCCCGGGTTCACGCCATTCTCCTGCCTCAGCCTCCCGAGTAGCTGGGACTACAGGCGCCCGCCACCACCCCCGGCTAATTTTTTGTATTTTTAGTAGAGAGACGGGGTTTCACCATGCTGGCCAGGCTGGTCTCAAACTCCTGACCTCAAATGATCTACCCGCCTTGGCTTCCCAAAGTGCTGGGATTACAGGTGTGAGCCACTGTGCCCAGCCTGTTTTTGCTTTTCTTTTATTTATTTATTTTTTTTTTTGAGACACAGTCTCGCTCTGTTGCCTCGGCTGGAGTGCAGTGGCGGGATCTCAGCTCACTGCAAGCTCCGCCTCCCGGGTTCACGCCATTCTTCTGCCTCAGCCTCCCGAGTAGCTGGGACTACAGGCGCCCGCCACCACCCCCGGCTAATTTTTTGTATTTTTAGTAGAGACGGGGTTTCACCATGTTAGCCAGGATGGTCTTGATTTCCTGACCTCGTGATTCGCCCGTCTCGGCCTCCCAAAGTGCTGGGATTACAGGCTTGAGCCACCGCGCCCGGCGGTTTTCTTTTTAAAGTTATTATTTAACAACGACTTTCCTCAGGCTATTGCCCCTTAGACTTCATGTTTCCAGATTGAACAATCCCAACTCCGTATGCAGACCAAATCAAATAATTGCCCTTATATTTATTTGGAGTTCAAGAACATATGAGCAACTAGAGACATTAAGTGAGGACCAAGCACACACACACACACACAGACATGCACAGTCCCTTATTTTAAAAGTGTCTAAGGGTGACTTCAAATTTTCCATTTTAATTATGACAAAATGTACCTCATTTTGCCTAAACAAAGACCAACTGTAATAAACCACTTTTGCTTTTCATTTTAGTGAAAACTTCGAGTAAAGCCCAAAAGCGTCTTCCACTGTGGAAGGGAGGTGGGATAAGCTGTAGAGAAGTTACAAGACCATGTTTGTTGTGAATAATAGGCTTCTAGCATTCCCCGAGCCCTCACTGTGCATGGAGCTCTACTCTGAGCCCGAGACTTAAGGAAGAAGCTTATCCTTTCCTGAAAGACAGGGCAAACAAAATGAGAACCCGTGCTAATAGAGAAGAT
>NW_012110375.1:698076-699287 GCF_000951045.1 Mandrillus leucophaeus | reverse complement strand
GTCGACTTCTGAAGAAGATAAAACTTGAAGTTACTGGAAGCTGCTATTTTCTATTATGACTTCTTTTTAAGAAATTTTTGTTCATGGATCTGATAGAATCTAGATCTCTAATATTTTTAAGCCCAAGACCCTTGGACACTGTATCTCTTTTCAGTTTTTGCTTATATATAATCATTCTTTTTAGCTAGTTAAGCTCAAGAAGCTGGGAAATAGTTTGAAAGAAAGGTTAATAAAGTTCTTTGCCTAGTAAAAAATAAATAAAAAAGTAAAAATTTGAAAGACCATTTATATATTTTAATAGGCATTTTTCACATATGTTGCAGATTTTCCCTAGTGTTTTGTTTATCTTGTATTTTTATGTGTATATATGTTTAATCAACAGCAGTTGTAACTTTTTAAACTATGAACTAGAAACAAATGGTAAAACTTGTGACTGGGCGTGGTGGTTTGTGCCTGTAATCCCAGCACTTTAAGAGGCTGAGGTGGGCGGATCATGAGGTCAGGAGATCGAGACCATCCTGGCTAACACAGTGAAACCCCATCTCTGCTAAAAACACAAAAAATTAGCCTGGTGTGGTGGCGGGCACCTGTAGTCTCAGCTACTCGGGAAGCTGAGGCAAGAGAATCACTTGAACCTGGGAGGAAGAGGTTGCAGTGAGCCGAGATTGCGTCTCTGCACTCCAGCCTGACCACAGAGTGAGACTCCGTCTCAAAAAAAAAAACAAAAAAAAAACCCCTAAAAGATTATTGTGAATTATTTTCAAGTGTTTAAAGGATGCTGAGGTATATTCTTTTCCACAAGTTTTTAAAAATTTGATCTCAATGTAATACATAAATTACACATGCATTTATTTATTTATTTATTCATTTATTTATTTGATGGAGTCTCACTCTGTCATTAAGGCTAGAGTGCAGTGGCGCGATCTCTACTCACTGCAACCTCCACCTCCCGAGTTCAAGTGATTCTTGTGCTTTAGCCTCCTGAGTAGCTGGGATTACAGACCTGTGCCATCACACCCTGCTAATTCTTTTGTATTTTTAGTAGAGATGAGGTTTCATCATGTTGCCCAGGCTCTTCTCAAACTTCCGACCTCAGGTGATCTGCCTGCCTCAGCTTCCCAAAGTGCTGGGATTACATGTGTGAGCCACCTCGCCCAGCCTAAAATTCTTTTTTTATACTAGTCCACACTGTCTTTTCTCATGAAAATGTA
>NW_012110375.1:684315-693701 GCF_000951045.1 Mandrillus leucophaeus | reverse complement strand
GGAGCTCTACTCTGAGCCCGAGACTTAAGGAAGAAGCTTATCCTTTCCTGAAAGACAGGGCAAACAAAATGAGAACCCGTGCTAATAGAGAAGATGGGCACATAAATAATGACTTACAGGGTAGAGCTAGGTGCTTGGGATGGCAAACCACGTGGGGTAGAATTCATGGATTTGACCTAAAGAGGTTTTTGCGGCTCTTTTATGGCTACATTCTAGGTCAAGAGACTTCAACCAAATAGCTCTATCTTCTTCCATTAGGGCTCCTCTAACAAAAATACCTTAGACTAGTCATTTATAAACAGTAGAAACTTATTGCTCACAGTTCTGAAGGCTGGAAATTCTGACACCAAGGCTCCAGCAGATTCGGTGTCCTGTGAGGGCCCCTTCCTTATAGATGATGCGTTCCAGCTGCGTCTTCACATGGCGGAAGGGGCAGACTAAATTCCCTTTAGCTTCTCTTATAAGAGCATTAATCCCATTCATGTGGTTCTGCCCTCATGACCTAATCACCTCCTAAAGCCCTCACCTCTTGATACTATTGCTTTGGTGATTAGGTTTCAATAATAGATTGTGGGTGAGAGGACACAAATGTTCAGACCATAGCTTCTGGGTACAGAGGAGGTCCATCATATTCAGCCTCTCTGCGATGGCCTTACCCATGGTCCAGATGCCTCTCCAGAATCTCTGAAAAATCATTTCATTCCCCAGGCCCTTTCTCCTCTGCCTTGTGCATTCACCTATAGTACAGTCACCTGCCTTTCTAATTCCTACTGATGGGAGCTTCAGGTGTGGGGCCCAGAGACTCTTTAATGTGGAGTCAACTCATCTCAGGTGGGTCTTGGTGAGAACGAGATGGTGCCAGTGTTAGCAGCAGTGAATCCGTATGGGTTTGCAGCAACTCGATTCTTGCCTCCTCAGAGGAAAGAATTCACTGGAGGGGTATAAGGTGGAGTGAGAGACCAAGGCGAGTTTTAGAGCAGGAACCAAAGGAAGTAAAGTATACTTGGAAGAGGGCCAAGCAGGCAACTTGAAAGATCCAAGTGCGCTTTCAGCCCTTCACTTGGGGTTCCAGGGTTTGTGTCTCTCCTCCCTTGATTTTTTCCTTGGGGCAGGCTGTCTGCATGTGGTGGCCTGCCAAGACTTAGCAGGGGCTACATGTGCAGTGTGCTTACTGAAGTTTCGTGCATGTTCATTTGAGGTGTTTTTTCCTTACCAGTTCATATGGCTTGGCTGTGTCCCCACCCAAATCTCATCTTGAATTGTAGTTCCCATAATCCCCATGTATCATGGGAGGGGCCCAGTGGGAGGTACTTGAATCATGGAGGTGGTTACCCCCATCCTGTTCTCATGATAGTGCGTTCTCATGAGATCCAATGATTTTATCAGCATCTGGCTTTCCCCTGCCAGCACTTCTCTCTCCTGCTACCCTGTGAAGAAGGATGTGTTTCCTTTCCCTTCTAGCATGATTGTAAGTTTCCTGAGGCCTCCCCAGGAATGTGGAACTGTGAGTCAATTAAATCTCTTTTGTTTATAAATTACCCAGTCTTGGGTATTTCTTCATAGCAGCATGACAATGGACTAATACACCAGCCGAATGTTCTTAGAAGAAGGTCATATACCAGTTAAGCACCACCATTTTGCCTTTTAGGGCACATGCTTGAGTCCACTTACCCAGTTCCTGAGATCTTATCAGGAAGCCACTGATCGCCCACTTCAGATGTTTTCTATCTATTGGGAGCCTGCTTTTCTCTGGTGCCGGCTGTGTCCAATTATTATTTTAGAGTGACAGTTAACAACCACTTGAGCATCACCTGATGGTCACCTGACATTCCTTGTGGTGACCTCTCCTACCCTGCTCATGTCTGCCCAGCTACCTACTTTTACACCAGTGGTAGTAGAACTAGGGTTTTACTACCATTAGATGCAATGACCTGTAAAAATTGACTGAGTAACTGCACATATGTCCTGTTTCCTCTTTTATCCCTAAAGTATATATTCTCTGAGATCTCCCAATCTACTATCCACTCCCCAAGAGGGCGCTCTGGAACCAGGACACACTCAAATCACCTAGTTTTAAAAACTCTCCAGATGAGCAGTGCTGCCTCCATGATATGAACCAGTCAAATCTCCAAGATGTCAGACTCCTGAAGTCCAGGGTCTCAGCCAACATGTGCGAGCTCCTTGGCAAGCTAACATTTTGACACTGTTTCAAATTAATATTTTAAAAATATTCTAGGATTTTCAGCTTAATGTTTGCAAGAGATGACAGATGCTCTGGCAGATGGGTGGAGCAGGACATGGATGCCAGGACTCAGCATCTCCTCTATTGACCCAGCAATCCTGCCTTAGCCGCGCCTCACTAAGGGAAACAGAAGCTTAATGTTAATTGCACTCATCTTCCTTAGACCGTAGTTAGTTGACCAACTATTTTTATTCAAGGGTGCCTCTTAGAGATTCTAATTCTCAATCCAAGTGGCTATATAAGAGCTTTATTCCTTTGAACCACAGGCAGTACTTTCCCTGAGATGAATTTGGTGAGTGTAATTTTCACCTCTCATTATATTTCCAATGGGTTCTTAGTGCGCTTGCATGCACGCCTGCACACACACGATCAGGACTCCTGGAAATTGCCAGATGAGTCCATGTCTTGATCTAATTTTGCATGGTCGGAACTTCACACGGGTCACTTATTGTCCTAGTACTTAGCTTAGTGCAAACAAAACACAAAACTAAAACAATTTACCTCCTAAACAATTCAGAGCAATTTAGAGAATGCATCATAAACGACTGCTCTCAGTTTTTAAAATTTTGCTTCTTTTGCAATACAGGGTATTGTTCTGTCACCCAGGCTGGAGTGCAGTGGCACCATTATGGCTCACAGCTACCTCAAACTCCTGGGCTCCCACAATCCTCCCTCCTCAGCCTCCTGCCACCTGCCACTGTGCCTGGCTAATTTTTTATTTTTTATTATTTGGTAGAGACAGGGCCTCGCTTTGTTACCTAGGCTGGTCTCCTGGACTGAAATGATTCTCCTGCCTCAGCCTCCCAAAGTGTTGGGATTATAGGCGTGAGTCACCGTGCCCAGCCCAACCCTCGAATTATATCACACAGGCAGGAAGTGTCTGATAGCAGGTGGCATAGGCTCTGTGGGACTGTTTTCTTTTAGGAAACAATCTCTCATCATCAACATGCTTGAGGCCCCAGGAAAGGTCTTTGTTGCTTTAACTTGGGCGCTCTGTGTTTGTCCAGCTGTACTGACATTTCATGGTGTGGGTGAGTCAGTGGGGAAGGGAAAGGCAGCAGCCATGGAGGCAAGCCAAGGGATCCTTTTAGAATATGGAACCTCTGGAAAGAACCAAAAAGACCAATGGGTGTCCTGCCTTTTCACTTGATAGTAGTAGCAGCAAAAGAGCCATCCAGTCAGTAGGGTCCTGCCTCGTCTGCAAGGAAAGAAGGAGGCTTTCTGGGCCTCCTTTCGTCAAGAGAAGGATTTAATATTTCACTTAGTCAGACTTCCATGTTCAGCTGAAGGACAGACATCCCCGTGGATGTCTAAGCAGACATTTATCCTGGCAGCTGTGGGGCCTGATTCCTGGACTTTACGGCTCAGGCTTTTTCAAAAGCAAACAAACACTACAAGCGAAGGCCCTCATTATTTAAATAGGGTCAAGAATTCCTAGTTCAGGCAAGTCTGCCAGGGTCCTAAACTGCGGATCAGTCAGGTGAATTCAGCTGGTGATTGGTTTCGTTCACACAATGTTTTACTTTTTATTTTTAATTGGCAACCCCTGCACAAAGCAACAATACTGGAGGTAGGCTTTCAGGATTTAGGTCGAGGCCCACAAGTGTTTTCTGAGCACTCTGGATGGGCAGGCTCTCTGATAGGCGAGTTTTCTGATAGGCTAGTATTTCAGTCATTCACTCTAGCCCTGCCCAGTGGCCTTGAAATAAATTGCAGTGCCAAATAGCGGAGTGCCCCACCTTCTGAGTGTTTGAGCCTCTCCCCTCCTGAGTGGAGACATGGAGGCTCAGAGCAAGATTAGGAGAATCACTCTTGGCAACAGATAAAGGGATCAGTGGAAGAAGGAGCAGCTGAGGCCTGGGGAAATTTACATAAGCCTTCTAGAAGTAGGGGCTCAGAGCCTCAGAAGGGACAGTAAGAAACCAGACCAAAGGAAAACATCTGTAATGAGCTGTGAGGACCAGTGAACTGCAGAGGTCGGAGCAGGCACCTCCCACCTACAGAACAATCAAGCAGTGGCCAAAGCAAACCTTTCTGCAGTTGGGATTTATTTTATTGTCATTCTTCCCTTCCCATGGCTGCTGAGCCTTTGAAGTAATCCTCAGCGTGAAAAGCTAGGAGGATGTGCACATAAGAGGCCCTTTGAAAAAGCCTTAGGGAAAGTAGCCAAGCTCGGGAGGGAGCAATTGCAAAGTGACGAGGACAAGGAAGCAGGGAAGGATTGTGGGGAGACGAGACAGGTAGCTTAAAATCCTTGCCATAGCAAGCCTTCTTTAAGTGGCAAGCCAAAAGGCCCAGTCCAGTGGGCCTCAACCAGCACTTGGGCTCATGGTCCTATTTCAGCATGAAATTCATTCCTGTGACTGCAAGGGAGCCGAACAGTACAACGATCTTAATGACTGTATTGCAAACCACAAAGGATCTATGTTCATGAATAAGCAATAACCAGCTGAAAACTTATTACCTTTACCAACAACAACAACAAAAAGACGAAAAGAGCACAAAATCTAGTGAGTAAAGTGTAGGCAGCAGATCATAATGTGGTAGCCGATGTTCATCCCCTTGACCACTCTGGTCGGGCCCAGAGACATAGTGCTTACGTTTGCTCCAGTGGAGACTGGATAGAAACAGAATAAAGATGCAAAGGAAAAAACAACCTTAGTTGTGTAAGGAAAATACTAAGGGCTCTGGCATAAAGCTGGAGAGATTACAAGGGGTATGTGAATATACACAGCAGGTACCTCATCTGCTCTGCCATCATGATCGATAAAGAGCTTTGAACCAGAGACAGGGAAAAGACTTTGCAGTCAAGGAAAATTATAAAGTATAGCATGAAGTCCCTGTACTATGCTTCTATACCCTGAAATACATCCTTGGGGAACAGCGACCAGATGCCCCATGAAACATGAAGAGATCCAAGGCAGAGAGAACTCGTGTCCTGTTCTTCATCTGGAGATTTGATGTCTGTTTGGGGAAGGCCAACAGGAAAATGGCATGGAAGATCTAACCACCAGAGGGCCAATAGCTGCCCCCATGTTTCCAATGGCTTCCAAGTGCCCCAGAACATTTTGCAGGTAACTGAGAGAGAAAGAGAGGAGCAGTTCTGCTCCAGGATTGCCCGGGTCAAAGTGAAGGTCCGAGCAGCAAAAGACCTGGGTTACGAGACCCATGTCAGTGATGGGAGAAAGTTGCAGCTGCAGTCTTGGCATCCTCAGCTCCATGGTGCTAAGTGGGAGCAGAACTGACACTCAATTGAAGATGGGCTCTCACTATCTTTAGGAGCAAGCACCATGGGCTGTGCGTACCAAGAACAAGGCTGGCCCAGGTGACCTGGGTGGGGTGCGGGCTGTGATAGGAGACCAGAGTGGACCCATTTTCCTCCTGTGGTGGCTTCACTGGGATTTTCCATAAGCCTCCAGGAGTTTAGGATAGGCACCAGAAAGAGGGGGAGGTAGAAAACACTGAGGAAGGGGGAATATAACTGAATTTCAAATTAGAAGATACTGGAAAGTTACTGGCTGGGGCTGAGAAGACCCAGAAAGTAGCATTTGGAATGTGATGATGAGAGCTGGCACAGCTCTGGGATCTAACACCACTTAGGGTCCCCAGGGAAAGTGGAGGAAGTACTTAAGTAAGAGAAAAGACAAATTAACTTGTCAGAGCCATCTGTTAGATAGCTCTAATGCGGTAGATTCTTGCATAATGAAGTATCATTTAGTAGTAGTGGTGAGTGCCCATTTTCTTGCTTCTTTTCAGATTCCATTTGGTGGATGCAAAAGTATTCACAGATTAGCACAGTATTTGCAACAGTGGCACATGAGGACAAAGGTCATGTTGCAGTATTAAACAATTTATATTGTTCCTAAATGTGTAGCATGTGGTTCTAGCTTGGTGGTTCTAGGGACTCCTCAAGTCCCCAGAGCCTTTTAGGGTCTGTGAGATCAAACTATGTTTTCTTAGGACACTATTTGCCTTTTTCTTTCTCTGCTTTCATAGGTATACAGTGGAGTTGTTTAGAGGCTGTAAGACACACTATGTCATTATTGCTCTGAAAGCTAATGGTGTCTATATTAATGTATTCTTTTTTTAAGAACTTCCCAGTATTAATTCTAAGATGTAAATATCGATAAAGTATTCCATGTAAACAAAGGCTATTTGGAGTTCTCAATAATTTTTGTAGTTTAAAGGAATCATGAACCAAAAGTTTTTAGAACCTCTGCTCAAAGTATGATACAAATTCTCTATATTGGCAGCTTGATAGACATTAAGCACTAGAACTGCAAATGTTGTCTTTTTTTTTTTTTTTTTTTTGAGATGGAGTCTTGCTCTGTCACCCAGGGTGGAGTGCAGTGGCGCGATCTCAGCTCACTGCAACCCCCGCCTCCCTGGTTCAAGCGATTCTCCTGCCTCAGCCTCCCTAGTAGCTGGGATTACAGGCGCCCACCACCACGTCCGGCTAATTTTTGTATTTTTAGTAGAGATAGAGTTTCACTATGTTGTCCAGGCTGGTCTCAAACTCCTGACCTCAGGTGATCCACCCACCTCAGCCTCCCAAAGTGCTGGGATTACAGGCGTGAGCCACCACGCCCGGCAATTATGTCATTTTTAATAAAAGTATTTAATATGATTTGATTACATGTATTAAAAAATTCAAAATTTAGCCACATTTAAATAAATTTGATTTTTAAAAATGTTAGTCATTTTATGAACAGATACTTCTCAAAAGAAGACATACAAGCAGCCAACAAACATATAAAAAAGTGCTCAGTATCACTAATCATCAGAGAAAAGCAAATCAAAACCACCATGAGATACCATCTCATACCAGTCAGAATGGCTATTATTAAAAAGCCAAAAAACACCAGATGCTGGTGAGGCTTTGGAGAAAAACACTTGAACACTGTTGGTAAGAATGTGAATTAGTTCAGTCACTGTGGAAAGCAGTTTGGAGATTTCTCAAAGAACTTAGAACTACCATTCAACCCAGTAATCCCATTACTGGGTATATATCCAAAAGAAAGTAAATCATTCTACCAAAAATACACATACAGTTGTATGTTCATCATAGTACTCCTCACAATGGCAAAGATGTGGAATCAGCCCAGGTGCCTATCAATGGTGGATTGGATAAAGAAAATGTGATACATATATACCATGAACTACTACTCAGCCATAAGGAAGAACAAAATCATGTCCTTTGCAGCAATACTGATGCAGCTGGAGGCTATTATCTTAAGCAAATTAACTCAGGAACAGAAAACCAAATATTACATGTTCTCACTTATAAATGAGAGCTAAACATTGGGTATTCATGGACATAAAGATGGCGGCAATAGACAGTGGTAACTACTAGAAGTGGGAGGGAAGGAGGAGAACAAGGGTTGAAAAACTATTGGGTACCACGCTCACTTCCTGGGTGGTGGAACTACCTCAAACCTCCACATCACACAATATACCCACATAACAAACCTGCACATGTACCCAAATCTAAAATAAAAGTTGAAATTATTTTTTAAAAATTGTTAGTCGTTTGTTGTAATTTGTATTTGCCTTTTAATTTAATATATACTTTAAAATATTTTAGGAGAAAAATAACAAGATACAAATAAAAACTATTCAAAATTTTAATATTTCCACTTATGTGCTTTTAAAATTAAAAGCACATGAAAATTATGTATACTTTGAATAAAATTACATTTTAATCCTTCAGATATTTACTCTCAATAGAATATAAATGAGGTAAAATTCTTCATTATAGCAAGATGAGGTAGTAACCACCTGCAGAAATAAGCATGAAGTGAAGACATGAAAAATAAATTTTAGACAATAAGTGTCTAATTACTAATTATGTGTATTTTTATTTTTCTAGTCATATGAACATGACCAACTCATCATCAGAACATCTACACATGTGCAATAATAATTTAATTCAGTAGCTGTTGATATTTTGCCACCTTTCAAGTACATAAAAACATAGCTTTACCCAAAATTTTCTATTTTGTCACTATGAAGATTACTTAATATATGAAGGTATACCTATGAGGAGTAATAGTATATTCGACTTAACATATGAGATGAGGACTATCATTTATATACTTCCCTGGGCCTCACAGAAGTTAGGGGCAGCCCATATGTTTTCAGCACCTCATTGCCTCCTCTCATAACCTTCTGAAATAGTTTTCATATCCCTAAACCACAGATAAGTAAATTGAACATTAGAGAAATTAAGCCTTAACCAAAGTCATCCATCTCATGAGTTGGGGCTTGGATTCTATCACGGTTCTGTCTGAATAGAATCCATAATGCTTCACAGCTAAATGCATGTATGGCAAACAGGGTAGAATCTGGGACGCCCCAGAGGGTGTGATGTGCTTATGAAATGGTGGGGTTTTTTTTTAGCACTATTTTTTTTCTGAGTATAAACTAATGTATGCTTACTAAAAACCTTTTAATCAAATAAAGGAATTATAAAGAAAAAAACCCACTCCAAGATCACCTGTATACCATCCAGAAAAGCTCCCTTAAAAATTGAATGGGGCAGGAGGAAGACACTCCTTTCCAGAGTTTTTTCTCTGCTTTTGTATACACACACACACACACACATACACGCACACACACACACGCACACACACATACACACACACACACACACACATACACACACACACATACAGGCACACATGGGCACACACATACTTTTAAAATGTGACTGTTATAAATTCTGTTTTAAAACCAGTATTTCCCACACTTCTGTGGACATATTTCCAGTTGCATAAATATAATTCTAAATAATTATTTAAGGACTGTATAGTAGTCTATTTCTACAGTGGTGTCACTGTTTACTTAAAGTCTCCTCTATTTTTTATTTTATTTTATTTTTATTTTTTAGAGACAGAGTCTTGCTCTATCACCCAGGCTGGAGTGCAGTGGTGCAATCACAGTTTGCTATAGCCTCAAACTCCTAGGCTCAAGTGGTCCTCCTGCCTCAGCTGGGACTACAGGCCCACACCACCATGTTTGGCTAATTTATTTATTTATTTTTGCAGAGACGAGGTCTCACTTTCTTGCACAGGCTGGTCTCGAACTCCTAACCTCAAGTGATCTTCCCACCTTGACCTCCCAAAGTGCTGAAATTACAGGCATA